>NC_092805.1:40802303-41102303 GCF_040954645.1 Diabrotica undecimpunctata | reverse complement strand
ACCGTTGTGTCTAATATTAACAAATATAAGTCATGATGGACATTGTTTATCTGGAAATATTATTGTTCAGAAGCTATTTTCTTGCGACATCTTAATGCAATTGTAAGCCAAAATTTTACTTTTAAATAAGCTTATTTGACGTTTCGATTTCAGAATATCCTTACTCGGAAATTTGACTACTTCATCAGTAATTAACATTTTTCGCAAAATTGTTAAAAATATTGGTTACTGTAATTGTAAGGTAAGATTTACATACATTTACATATATCCCTTATTATAAAAATAAAATGACGTTTAACAAACGCCAAAGTGTTACCAAAATAAAATAAAATAAAATCAAAATTATACAAAATTAAATCACGTTAAACAGAATTAAATAAAATTACGTAAAATTAAATAAAGATAAATATATTTAAATAAAATTAAATAACGTTAATAGTTATTTAACCAACAAGTGTATTAATAAGGGCGATTAACAATTGAGATATTTTAACGCGTGAGCGGAGCGAGCGCGTTAATGTTTGGGGTTGTTAATCTCCATTTTAATTCACGAGTTCGTTACAAAACTTTACCGTCGACCGTACTTTTCAGAAATAAAGAAATCTTAGTTTAAATTTTTATTTAATTAACGATAAACCACAATTTTTTCAGCTTTCATTAACTTTATTCAAATTTTAATTTTCCTTAGTGGTAGTTTTATTATTGTAAACATTAATATTCGAAATAGTACAATAACTGAAATTAAAGGAAGGTATTGATAAATGATTATCTGCTGTATAGTATTTTGATAAATTTATATTTAAGTCTTCTTGGACCTCTGTAAATTATGTGATAGAAGAAGAAGCGGTGTTGCTGAAGGAAGTACTTTGACAATTTTTATTGATATTTTGTCCTAAGAGTTTTTCAGCCGTCTCAAGTTTATTCTGCATAGAATTATCTATATAACCTTCTGCTACAGCAGTCGATTTCTAGCCACCTAGTCTTTTAATAGCTGAAAAGTCTGCACCACTGTCATACAGTATTGAGGCAGAGGAACGTCTAAAACAATACCCAGTGTAGAGATGCGGGTGCTCTAATTTTAAGAATTTAGCAATAACGGAAGGAATTTTGGAAAACGTATTTATGCCAACTGGCTGTGTGGAACATTTGTTATTTTTATAAAAAATGAAAAATCGTTTATGTGGTGTGTGTGCCGGTCTTAAAGTAAATATTCTATTTGTGTGACTTTTTGATACTTTTATTGTGACAAGAAACTTTGACCCCAAGTCTTGAACGTTATTTGTTTCTAATTTCAATAGTGCGTCCTTTCTTAACGTACCAGCCACTCCGAAAATCAATGCAACCTACAAAATGAAATGTTATGAAATACGAGTATTAAATATATAAACTTAATTAACTGGTTTGCCTTTATCATTAGAAACAAGTCGTTAGGAGCATCAGAGATGAATTTCTGGACTTGTTCTTTTCAATTGTTTTTGATTTCTTTGGTACATAACCTGTTCTTTTTTTCTAGATAAACATAATTAACTTATTATATTTAGATATATCAATGTTTGATTTTAAACTTAAGGTTGATTTTAGCATCGAATATTTGGGCCACAAACTTGCTATTAGTCCTTTTTCGGCAATGTTTGAAAAATATGTCAACAATACAGATTCTGAATATCGTATTATTTTTCTCTTGTCACACCATGCAATAAATTGAGCGTATGTTTTTTCGTACAACACTCTGCTTTTTTCAGGCAGTAAACTTAAAGATATTTCATTTGCAGTTTCTGCCACTTCTGGTGGAGTTAAATTAAACTCTTCGTCAATCCATCTTTTGATTTTTCAAATACACATAATTTTAAACAATAAAGTAAATAATGACATACAATGACAGATAGTACTAACAGCGGCTACTTCATTTTAAACTTTTTAGTGGTAATATAAATAGGTATATGTTTGGTTGCCTATACAACTGTTCACTGCCAATCACAGAGTTTTTAATTAATTTATGCAAGCAATGTATGTTGTGTTGAGTATAATGAAATAGTTCATTAATAGAGAATCATTCATTAATAGGGGTCATTAATAAATGATTTTGAGGGTGTTAAAATTGATCATAAATGGACGGTCGACAGAAAAGATAATTAAATAAAATTCAATAAAATTAAGTGACATTTAATAAAATTAAATAAAGTTGAATAAAATTCAACAAAAAAATGAAATAAAGTTAAATAAAATTCAACAAAATTAAATAAAGGTAAATATAAGAATTAAATAAAATTAAAGAACGCTAAAAATAAAATTAAATATAATTAAATAAAGGTAAATAGATTTAAATAACGTTAAACAGAATTAACTAGAATTAAATAAAATTATATAAAATTAAATAAAATTAAATAAAATTAAATAAAATTAAATAAAATTAAATAAAATTAAATAAAAATTTTAAAGAAAAAAATTAGGATTTTTAAAACTTTAAAGGGCTTAAATGTGTGGTCATATGATAAAAAAATATTAACAATTCAGTAACTTGCCAAATCACTAGTTAAATATAAATAATTACCTGAATGGTCCAAGCCTTTACTTCGTCAGCTCCAGCAGTGAAGAAATATTCTAACTGCAGCGTTTTGTATCCTTGAACAATGATTTTATCTAACGCACTGCAACAAAAATGCATAATGATAAAGAAGCAAATTTTGATAGTTAATGTCACATGTTCCAAAAAGTAGAAAAAGAAAACAACCAAAGGAATCCAGATTTAAAAATCGATATTTTAATAATATTAATAAAAATTTAACAGCAAATAAAAAATATATAATTACAAATATATATATATATATATATATATATATATATATATATATATATATATATATATATATATATATATATATATATATATATATATATATAAACTGCTAGGCATAAGTTAGGGATATAGTTAACAAAAATACAACAATTATACAACTGCATAAATCAATTAACTCACTTATCTACATAAAAAAATAACACTATTTTTTTGATTTTTTTATTCAAAAAAGTAAATAATTAAATTAAATTAAATTTATAAGTTGTTTCTAGTTTATTAATCTCTGAAATGAAGCCGAAAAATCACTTGAAAAATCGAACAATTACTGGGTGCTATTTTTAAGTGGAATATCCGGGGGAAGTGAATAGAAAGGACTATCTCGTAATTATCGAAACTTTTACTGCATCATGACATTTAAGCAAAAAAAGGGACTTTTTAATTCATTTCAATATTGTAAAAAAACTACGCATTCTAGATAAAAACGTTCAACAGACGACTGTCTTGAAATGAAAATACTTTCTCTTTAAAATGAGATTTTCTAAATTAAAAAATGTTTATAAAAAAAAATTGTTTATAGTTATTAAAATAAATAAAATAATTTTAAAATACATTTCATAATGTGAGTTTTTATGTATTTACTACATTTGCGAAATATGGTCACCATCGTGAAGTATGCATCAACATCGGTCAAGTAGTTTTTTAACAATTATATTTGTTTATCCTATTTGAAAGAAAAATAGATCATTTTCAAATGGCTGTACAGGTGCTTTGTTAAGATTTTAAATACACTTTCGCTAAAAATGGTAATCGCATTTTTCTTTTTGCTGCTGTTTGACATTACCAAATTAACAGAAACATTTTCGTTTCTAATGAATAAATAAAAAAATTGTTACGTAGAGATATTTGTAATCATTTACATAATAACCAGTAAAGTCAGCTAGGGTTAAAGCCCAGTTGATTTCTTTTCATAAATACATGCTTCCTCCATGTTAACCGTGTCGAGGTGCATACCCAGTTATTTGATATGATTTTTTGTTATAACTCTTGGTTATTTAAAGATACTGGTGGGCATGTGTTTTTTCTATTAGTGAATGTTACATGGAATGACTTGCTCTCGTTTACTGGTATTTATAAAATGGTATTTTGTTAACATTGGCCTGTAGTAGCTGGCAAGCAACATTGGGGTTTGGGTGTGAAGCTAAAATTGCTTCGTCGCCTGCGTACGTTGGCGTCATGATATCGTTGCTCGTATTTAGATCGGCTATAAATATCAGGTAGAGAACAAATCCCAGAACACTACCCTTTGGAACCCCTGTTTTGATTGGATTTAGAGTTATGTACTGATCGTAATGTCTTACTAGGAAATGCCGGCCATGGAGGTAGGACTTGAGGATAAGGAAATAATTTAAGGGAAGGACTTACTCGTTATTTAAAATTAATATACAGAAACAGTTCGCGCAACTGTCTAACATTGTATTTAAGCCGTATTAAAAAAAAACTGTTTAAATAAACGTTATTAAAATTTCAAACAATTTTTCACAGAAAATCAGTAGTAAATTTAAAATAAAGTTGAACTTACGAATATTTGGTTTGCACCTACTCCCACCCCCCTTTGTCTCATATACGTTTTTTACGGTAACTATTAATATTCTTATTAACGTTGTTATAATACCTATGCAAACGGATATTAAAATTAATATAATTTATCGCTAAGGTGAATTTGTGATTTGCGTGACATTAAAAAACGTAATTATCCCTAATAAATAATAAGTGAAGAATCAGAGAATGGGAGTTCCGGCATCAACATACCTGCTGAATAATACATTAGAAAAAAAATTCAATCTGCTCTCGCCCATTTTAAAAAATAACGACCCAATGACAAATTCATTTCGATTTCTGACCACGATTCTTCTTCGCCGGCCCGGTATCTTTTCGTCGGTAATGATAGGTTTCGGGATCGAATCCTTCGCTTTATCTATCTCCAATCCAGGTCATTCTCTCTCGGAAAAAATCAACTAGATAGAGAGGAAGAATAACATAAGCGCAGATGCTATTATTGTCATTAAGTTTAATTTTTCCATTGTGGGGACGTATAAGGCATCAAAATGAGATGAACCATTTACGTCGGCCAATGTGGGCCGGAATCAGAATAATTTATTTTTTGGTTAGTTAATCTGCACGTAATAAAAAACAATCCTTGAACATATTTTCTTCTACGGTGTTAATATATAATAAAAAATATCTCCGAAGTTGATTTTAGTGCATCGTTATGTCATCAAATAGCGACGTTATTAGTCCAGTCGTCAGAGAGTTGACATCTAAAAATTATACGAACAAGCTGAATTTTGCCAAGAATATCGATTTTGTGACTACAAAAAGTAAGCAAAAAAGTTTACCACAGCTACCCCCGACTTACCCCTAAAAGCCGCCCTCGTAGCGGGGGAAAATCGATTTTCCATGAATCTGTATGTCTTAGAAAAAGTTATAAATAAAAGTTCTAGCAACTCGACGGTAAAAATTCGATATATTTTGCGACAAAAATCAAAAAATAAAAAAAAGCGTGTTTCTTGACATTTTTTATGATTCTCATGAGATCAATAAAATTGATCAATTCCATTGACCGGTGGTAGTGGAATTTCCATTGCTAGAGCCTAATCTTTAAAACCTATGACATGAAATTTCGATTATAAGTTTTGACAGCAAATATGACACATTTGAAATATGCCTAAAAAACGCAGATTTTAAATTTTCACATTACAAACGATCGCACCTAACGGGGAATACCTAGACGAAAACGGTATTGGGTGGAATTTGTAGCTGAAGTTGAAAAGCGTACTTGTCAATCATAAAGGAGCATTTTGAAACGTTTTAGATTGTTTGTAATATGAACGTTTAAATTCACCGTTTTTTAGGTACATTTAAAATGCCTCTCATTTGTTGCCGTAACGTCATGCTATAGGTTTCGAAGATTAAGCTCTAAAAATGAAGACTCGATAGTGACCGGTCAATGACAGTGATGAATTTTATTGATCTCGTGAGAATCGTATAAAAATGGCAAAACTCACGCAACATTTATTTAACACCTTTATAAAAACTGACCTTATTTGCGGCAAAATATAAAAATTACATACAAAAGCTGCACTCTTCACCTTTAAAAAGCATTTTGATTTTGGTCGATAGGACTCTCTGATCAAAAGATATCAAATTTTTACCGTTGACATGTGATCATGAATTTGATGATAAAACTGATCGTTAAGGAAACTAAATGAATTATATAATAAGTAAGTTATCGAGAATAACATTTCACGAAGAAAGATGGACTATTTATTAACACAGAACAAACTAAAAAAACTGTTGCTTCTTATAAGATTAAGGTCCGGGGGTTTAAGGAACATCATCGCCTCCTCATTCCTTGAGCTCTTGTCAGGGCGTGGTGACACTCTAATATATTGTTAGCTTGCTGTCTACATTGGCTGCGATCCTATGCCAGATGGGCTTTCATGTACAAATTTTCCCACCAGAGTCTTCAGTTGGTCTGCCCATCGTGTTGGAAATATTCCTTGCTTTCCTTCTATTACCAATAGTTCCATGGTCCCCGTTCTTCTATGCCGAAGTAATCTAGGTATGCTCGGTTTACTTTTTTTACTAGCCTGTCTTTTAGATGAAGCTCTGCCAGAATTGACAGTTTGGTTCTGTGTTCTATCCAGGACACGCGAAGAATTCTTCTGTAGACCCAGATTTCGAAGACTTCAATCTTCTATCGATTTTTTTCAGTTTCAACCGCGTATGTCGCAATGGGAAAAATAAGTGCATTAAAGAACCTGTGCTTAGTATTCCTTGTTATAGTTCGTTCTTTTCATATTTTATTTAATTTATCTGTTGCGGTTCGGGCAATAGCTAGTTTACGGTTGATTTCTAAAGAGCTATCGCCCTTGTTGGTTATCAGGGAGCCCAAGTATACAAATATGTTTTCTACTTTAAAATTCGCCACTTGGTGTATGTGCGTGGGGTATGTGATGTATATGTAGATTATTATTTGCTCTGTCTACGAACATTATTTTTGTTTTACCAGTGTTAATCTTAAGTCCGAAATCTTTGTTAATCCGGCTTGCTCGTTCTTCTTATTGCGCCGTCTTCTTTTAAAATTGACGATTTAAATGGCAATTGTAGCTTTGCAAACTGCTGCACGAAAGATTTCTGCGGATGAGCGGTCAAATCAGATCTTTCAGCCATGAGTTATGGCGTCTCAATCATTGTATTTTCCTCTCTTTGATTATTCTTAGTAATTCTTTTTGTTTGCTCATGCGCCGAAGTACCTCATCGTTAATAAACTTTTGGGTATCCATGGGATTCTCAGCAACTGTCATATATATATATATATATATATATATATATATATATATATATATATATATATATATATATATATATATATACCTCGAAGGCATCTTCTTGTAAAAAATGTTTTCCTGGCTTGTTCGATTCTTGTCAAAATCAAATGCTTTTCGATAATCAATAAAACATGCACATATATCTACATCTATATCTATGTTTCTAAAATGAGCTTCTCGAGTTCCCAATTCGTTTCGAAATCTGAATTGAGTGTTACTCATCTAGAACTTACCCTTCTTGTAAATTCGTATATGGGTGATTCTGAGAAAAGTTTTAAGGACATGAGACATCAAACTTAACATTCAAACATGTAAAAAGCCTTCGATAATATAGAAATATGTGTAACCGCAGAGGATCTAGTAAATTGTCACATATATTTAAGATACATGACGGTAATCCAGAGAATGTAGAATGTAGACCGAGATTAACAAACACGATCAAGTCGAGAAGTAAGATAAGAGTATATAATTTAATCCAAACGATTTACTCTGACGTTGGAAGATTCTTTTAATCCATGCAGAAGTCTTAGGTTCAATACAGATGTACTACTGGCAGCAACACACTGATTAGAAAAAGTATTGAATCTTTGACAACATATAAGGACAGTAACCAAAGTACTGAATAAGATAAGAATAAATAAAAGAATAAGAATGGGTTAAGCGGCATTTCAAATATTTTCATAGACCAGTAATAGCCAAAAAGTTCTTTTGAAATAAAGAGCGAAGATATTTAACTAATGTCTCGTACTGTTCGGCCTACGAAGTCCATACGTAGATATCCATCAGCAAAAACTCACATGAACTGCTAACTGCAAAAAGGGGACTTCTAAATCAGCTCATTATACTTCTCACGAAATGCAACATCTTGATTCCACACTTTATGTGTAGAAAATGTACAACATGTACAAAGTTAAACAGGCTGATCATAAACGTAATCGTAACTTGTGAAGAGTTAGGACTAAAAATAAAAAATAAATTTTTAAATGACAACGCAAAAGAGTGGTTGTTGCTGAGTTGCTAGTTCATAAGCCAATATATCTTTACCTATTATACCTGCGCAAGATCTCTACTATTACAGAAAATTTACAGTTAGTTTCGGAATTCATAATTTGAAAGATGGACCGATGGTCTATGTTTACCAAGAAGGAGAGGGTGGCAAAGGCCCGAACGAGGTTTTAAGTCTTTTGAGTAATTATATTGAGACATCCATTTTATGTGACCCTCACGTAAAAAAATTTAAAATTTGTGTTAATAACTACGCTGATCAAAATAAAACCCAACCTATTGCAAGGTTTATCATGACACTTGTTGAACTAGGTAAATTTGAGAGCGTTGAATTGCTCTATCCGATTAGGGGTCACTCATACATGCCGTGTGATCGAGATTTTGCCCTGATCAAGAGAAAGCTAAAGAAAATTAGCAGGCTGTATCTGATAGAAGAAACTCTTAATGTAATAATGAGTGCTTCTAACAACCCGTCAAAAATTCGCGTACATCTGCTGAGACACGATGCTTTTCTCGACTTCAGTAATTGGTGGCCACGTTATTATAAAAAAACGTGTCTTAGTAACTCATCCTGTGGAATAAAAGTTCTCAAGGAAAGAAAAATAAGATTTCAAATTTCAACTTACCATCACATGAAATGCGATAGAGCGGAACCTGACATCCTCGCATGCAGTGAGTTTATTAATGGTGCCATATCTGAGAAGTTTAACATTCGAAAAATAATCGAAGAAGTAATAGTTTTGCCTTCGACGCGAGCTTACTCTGAAAAACGCCCATTAATGGCATCCAAGGTTGAAGACATTAGAAAAATTCTAAGATTCATCGACGATGACAATATCCAATTTTGGAGGGAAATAACAGAATGGCCCACTGTCCACCAAGTTGACAATTAATACTTAGTTTATTACTTATAGAACTGGTACTTTATATTACTTATTTGTAATGGCAAATAAAGGCATTTTCTGGCAAGTAGTGTTTATATTATATATGTATTTAGCACTTTGCTTTACGGTGTTGAGACATGGACTCTTAAACAGAAGAATGTTAAAAATCTTGAAACCTTTGAGATGTGGTGCTACCGCCGGATACTAAAAATAAGTTGGGTGGATAAAATTACAAATGAAGAGGCAATACGCAGAATAAATACCGATCCAGAAGTTATACTGAATATAAAAAAGAGAAAACTTGAATACTTTGGCCACCTGATGAGAGGACAAAAGTACACATTCCTACAAAATATAATGCAAGGAAAAATCCAAGGACGCAGACATCCAGGCCGTAGAAGAATGTCCTGGATGAGAAATTTAAGAGAGTGGTTTGGCTGTACCACTAACGAATTATTCAAAACAGCAGTAAATAAAATTAGAATCGCCCTAATGATATCCAATCTCCGATAGGAGAAGCACTCAAAGAAGAAGAAGAAGTGTTTATATTATTGAATTATTCCTCATAATTTTTATTTGAATTACAGTTAACTGCAAAAAGGGGACTTACAGATAACATTAAAACGTGAATATTATACAAATATAATTAAAATTATGTACCACTTATTTACATCATTGTATATAAAGTTATATTGAACATGTATACGAAGTTTCCCGGTTCTCAGTGATTTGGTTACATAATTATTTAGTTTTTATCTTCTCCTGTAAAATTTACTTTACTTTACTTATGCAGATACCCCCTTTTTGCAGTTAGCAGTTCACACACAATAAAGAAGACTAAATGGCCATGGAGATATAAACCCCGGGGATATCATTGAAAGACAGAAAAGAAAAATAAATAGATAACGCGCAAGACAAAGACTACAGACGGCGTTGAAGACGCTTTAATTATAAAATGAAGATACGTCAATTGAGAAAACAATTCGGATTCAGATTTTCTGAACATAAAAAAATAATTTAGAAAAGTTCCAGCTTGTTGCTGTTGCTGGGGACTATAAACAAATAATCAACTAGAATTTGTTTAAATAAAGTTCCAAATATTTGACATGATAAATTACTAAATTCGCGTGTTTTTTCTTTAAGGTTCAACAAATAAAAAAGCTGAGACGGTACTGTGATAATGTTAGGCCCAAAGGAAACGAAATTTCGATCGTTAAAATGTACTTTTTGGTCGTTAGTGTCCATTTAATGAATTCGAGTGTCCCTAAATATTTCTAAACATAGGTTTAACGTTTTATTAAAAAATTTTGATGAATAGAGATAGTTTTATCAATGGAGAATGCGGTCCAATTGACGGGCATTTCAGGTCATTTCTTGAGTTCGAATTATGCGATATATCATTATAGTGACATCAGATACATAGGCTAAATTTTAGAAAGCGCAAGTGTGAATAAGGCAGGTGAAAATGATAATTTGAAAAAAGGGCAATCTGCAATTGCTAGGGCAGGCAATTGCAACTGGCTATTTTTAGTAGAAACAATATAAACTTCAAGGCTACTTGTGTACAAAAAAAATATGCAGGTACTACTTGCCCGTTGGTGTTGAGTCTATAATTTTATTACTTAAAATGACTTTATGAAATTAAACTAAATTAAATTTTAATATTATAATAAAAAACTACAGCAGTCACCAAAGAATTTCTATTAAAAAAAAAAAACAGAAAAAAAAGACAAAAGCTGGAGTAGGAATACTTATCAAAAGGTCGTTAAAAAATAGGGTTAAAATATGAGAGCCAATTAAGGAACGAATAATTAAAGTTTAGATAAATATAGGTATAAAGTACGGAAATGGTGATTATTGGGGTATTTGCTCCAACTGGCATAGGCATGCCATAAAAATGGAATTTTATGCAACAACTCGCTATACTAAATAAAATTTAAAAAAAAGAAGTTAAAATTAATTAGGTAGTAGGAAAGTTAGAAAGGACAAAATAAATGATATGCAGAGGATTGATAGAAATCTACGACCTGTACAATCTACACTACCACGCAAAATTAACCAGACACATAAAATTCCAAAGTTTCGTACATTTAGTTTTGTTTGAATTGCGCTATATAATAATTAAATATATTTATCAAAATATAAGTTGTCTTTATCCATTCGTTTTTTAAAAGTTTGTCATTTTTTGTGGCTGAAAACAAAGTTTTTGTTAAGATGCCTTTGATAAATCGAATATTTGCTTATAAAATAATGGTTTTTAAATCGATTATATTCCTTTTTGGTGTATTGTTGGCTGCTTTTTCGGGAAAGAAAAGTGTTTTAACAAAAAATAATTTACAATAAGGCCAGATCAAATAACCCAAGCTATTGCTCGGCATAATGATGGTCGTTCCATTTGGTATATCGAAGAAATTATCGGCATTCCGCAAAGTACAATAGCCGATGCTTTACAAAGATTTTGAGAAACTAGTTCTTACTCAACACGACCTAGAAAGGGAAGACCAAGGTTACCAGAGGATTGAAAGACCGGCTTATTAGACTTTTATTGACTAAGTGCTTTGAGAGCTCACAGCAACGAACTCCCTGATGAATACATTGACATACAGGAGGCAACACGCCTCTATTATCGTCGTCGCAATAACTTTTAAATGCTTACTTCGAGCTTGCCTAGACAGGGAGGGGGGGATCGGTTTTCTGTGGTTTCCCGATCCCATTGCACAATGATACTTGTCTATTGCAGAGGATACAGCCACAGCTGCCCTTACGCGATCGCGTTTCAACCCATTTATTAATCTATCAATTTGTAAACATACATATTCACATATACACTAATTTACTCTTTAGAACAATAAATTCTGAAAAGGACCGTTTAACCAATGCCCCTTGATTTTCCAGTGCGCTCCTCCGACGACAAGTCCAAAAAAAACCACCAGTGGAACCAAGAAGCCAGAAAGAAAACAACAGCCAACACAAAAAACAAACCACGTCCTGAAGAGGTGGAAAACCTAAAACAGGACAACATAACACCTTCTTCTTCTTCCTATGCCGTCCCCATTAACGGAGGTTGGCGACCACATTTTTAAAAGCTTCTCTGTCTTTTGCAACGTGGAATAATTCGTCTACAGTCATGTTTGTCCAGTCTAGAATATTTCGCAGCCATGACTTCCTCTTTCTACCTATTCCCTTTTTGCCATCGACTCTTATCGTTCTCAACAATTTTTTGTCTCGACCCATCCTTCTCAGCACTTCCTCATTGGTGACCCTGGCAGTCCATGGAATTCTCAACATTCTCCGGTATATCCAAAGTTAAAAGGCTTCAATCTTCTTAACTATTTGCGCTTTTAGTGTCCATGTTTCTACCCCGTACAATAGTTGCGACCAGACGTAACATTCAACAAACCTCAGTCTCAGCGCAGTATTCAGATTTTTGTCACAGAACAATTGCTTGAATTTTAAGAATGCTGCCCTTGCCATTTCTATTCGTACCCGGATCTCTTTGTCTGGATCTAATTCTGTGTTGATGGAAGCTCCCAGATATTTATATTTGGTCACTCTCTCTGTTTGCTGTCCACCAAGAGTTAGTTGTTCATTATTTATTGGACTCCTTGATACTATCATAAATTTGGTCTTATCTGTGTTGATATCAAGTCCCATTTGAATGCATTCACTATTTATTGCATCTAGTAAAGTTTGTAGTTCTTCTATACTCTCAGCCATAATTACCGTGTCATCTGCAAATCTCATGGTGTTTATGATTTCTCCACCAATTCTTATTCCCTCTTTTCTTTCCCATAAGGCTTTTCTGAATATGACCTGTGGGTACACGTTGAAAAGCGTCGGAGACAAGACGCATCCTTGCCTAACCCCTCTCGCAATCGGTATATTATTTGTTTCTATATCGTTCACCTTTACTACTGCTTTCTGGTTCCAGTATATAGCCTTAATAAACTCAATGTCTTTTTTGTCTAAATTGATGTTTTTTAATTCATCTATTAACTTCATATGCTGCACTCGGTCAAAGGCCTTCCTAAAGTCTATGAAGCATACATATGCACTCTTGTTATATTCCCGACATTTCTGCAAGAGTACCGTCAACGCAAATAATGCCTCTCTTGTACCCATGCCTCCTCTGAAGCCAAACTGAGTTTCATCTATCTGCTCCTCACATTTCTTATAAATTCGGTTTTGAACAATTTTCAAGAGAATCTTTAAAGGGTGGCACATTAGGCTTATCAATCTCATGTCATTACATGATTTGGGATTGTTGTTTTTTGGTAGAGGTAAAAATATCGATTTAAGCCATTCTTCCGGGATGTTGCCCTCTACATATATGTGGTTGAGAATTCGGGTGTCTCTTTATATTACCATCATCTAAGGCTTTTAACAATTCAACTGGAATTTGATCAGGACCCGCTGCTTTTCCTTGTTTTGCATTCTGTAGGGCATTCTTTACTTCTGAGGGTAAAATTTGTAGGTATTGTTTTTCTTCACCTATATCTTGTTCAGTTTCTCTCTCGTTATGGAACAGATGAATTATATATTGTTCCCATACTTCCTTTATTTTGCTCTCTTCAGTAAGTATTTCTCCATTATTATCTCTTGTTATGAGTGTTCTTCTTTGTCTGGTGTTGCCTGTAAGTTCTTTCATTTTTTTATGTAAGTTTGAGGTGTCATGTTTGTTGCTGAGTTCTTCCAATTCCTGGCATTCTTTGTTCATCCATTCCTCCTTAGCCTTTCTGATTTCATATTTGATTTTATTCTTGATGGTTTTATATTTATTTTCATCTTTATTTTTGTCTTTTCTTTTTTCAGTTATTAGCTCAACTATTTCCGGTGTCATCCAGTCTTTTTTAGTGGTTTTCTCTTCTTCGCCCAAGACCTCCTTTCCCGCTTTTAGTATGGCCTTTTTCATATCTGCCCATTCAACGCTTCCTTCAGTTAATTTATTTATCTCTGCGTTTAGTTGCTGTTGGCAGTTGTCGTCTTTTAGGTTTTTGATGTTAATTTTGGTGGTTTTAACTTTTTTCTCCGGTTTCCTGAGTTTAATGTTAACGTTTGCTAGTAATAGATTATGATCCGTATCTGCATCTGCGCTTGGATAGGTTTTTGCACTTTGTACTCCATTACGAAACCTTTTGTTTCGTAATGGAACAAAAGGTTGTGAAACATAACACCAGAAACAAAGAAAACACCCACAGAGAGAAGCAACTAACAATGAATTATTAGACCAATTGAGAGCTCACAGTTCCTGCTAAAACTTTGACTAGGAAACTGGGAATTTTCATGGAATCAAGTATCACTTTACAACATACGCAGTAGAGTAGAGAAAACAAAATTTATATAATTATGTACCTGCTACAGGCCCTTTTTTATAGAAGACTGTCAAGCCTGGTGTACAAAGATTCCGATTCCTTGAAAAATGTATGGTTTTCGAAAGTAACGGTTATATTAATTGACAAAGATGCCATTCTCTAGAAACCAAAGTGAACGAGTTATCATTCAGTGTGCTGGACATGAAATTATTGGTTTTTATTTTGTTGGAGGACTAAAATCCAGTTATTGCCAATAAAGCGCTTTATGAGGATGTGCAGATTTCAGACTAATAAGTCTTATGAGTCAAGTACTTAAAATTCTACTAAAAATAGTTCACAACAGATTATAAAAAATAAATGTGAAGAATAAGTGGGATACAAGGATGCACGCGGGACGTTCTGTCTCGCACTTTGTCCCGCGGGATAGGAAGGGTCGCGGGTGAGCGATTTTTCTGCTGGATGATACTCTGTACTGCGGGACGTCCGCAAAAACTGCACTTTTATTCTTATCGGAATGATTTGGTAATTAAAGATATACAAGTATCTGAATTATTTTTGCAAAGTAAAAATATTTATAGGAATTAAAAGGTTTTCTAATTTAATAAGTCATACTGATGAAACATATAATTAAAACATTTAAAATAACAGCAACTTTTAAAATGTTTTCGACAATTCTTTTTGATTTATTGCGATGCACGTCTGGTATGCAAAATTGTTTTGATTTAGGTCCTCTTATTAAAACGACACTCGACATTACGGCGACACCAGCAGATGATGAAAACTTTGAATCTCACCGTGAACGTGATAAATAAAAAAAAAACTTTTTTTTCTCTTACTTTATTCTGTATCACTAAAACAAAATTAAAACCATTCAGAATCCAAGAATCAGAATAGGAATTACTAATACCAATAGGTTTCTTAAAAAAAATTGCAAAAAAAGTTATAGACTGAATAGAAGGGAAAAGTATGTCACGCTTCACGCAACACTTATTGTAGGATTACGATAAGCGATAATAACCTCTTTTCAATAACTGTTTGTAAACACGATGAGTAAGCCTCAAAATCGTTATGAAGTTTTTTTATATATTGCAATTGCAATTATGCACGAAAATATCGGGCAAAACCAAACCAGTTAAACAAAACGACTGGTTTGACAAGGAGTGCCAAGAAGCAACAGATAACAAAAATAGAGCATAGCTAAATCCAAATTAAGCTAGATGCACAAGAAAAGCAAAGGAGGAATACCGGTCCCTAAAAAGGGAAGAAAAAAAAACATGAAAAAGACAATTTGAAGAAAAGCAGTTAGAAAACATAGAATGGCTAAGAGATCAAAACAAAAAGAGATGTAAACAAAATGAGTAAAGAGTTTAAGCCTAGGGAGCTGTAAGGATGGAGCAGTAAACATCCTAAGTGATACGGCCTCAATCTTGAACCGATGGGTTGAATTTTTCGACGAGAAATTTAGCGGCCACTATAGAATATATTAAGAAGCAGATAACACCGTAGCAGATCGAAATGATTGAAATCTATTCAACCCAAACGAAAGACCACCTAACACTAAAAAGGTTGCCCAAGCCATTAAATAGCTTAAAAATAATAAATCAACAGGAACTGATCAAATTTGTAGTGAGCTCTAAAGAATAATGGCAACGCCCTGCTACAAGCACTGCATAAACTTTTACTTCTTGTCTGGCAAAATGAGACCATGCTCTGTGAATGGTCTCAAGGCGTGATATACCCGTTACATAAAAAAGGATATCAGCTCCAGTGTGACACCTACAGAGCTATAACCCTGTTAACAACTGCTTACAAAATACTAGCAAATATTCTCCACGAAAGGCTACAAGTTTACACAGTTGGCATATTTGGAAAATAGCAGGCAGGATTTACTCCAGAAAAATTAACAATTTACCAGATTCATTCAATAAGACAGATCCTCGAGAAACATTAGAATTTAACATTGAAACCTATCACCTATTCGTCATGCGACATCAAGGCCGCATACGACAGTGTCAAGAGAACAATACTATACCAAACTTAAGGATTCACTGGGAAAATTCTCGATCCTTTGAGATAAAGGATGGACTCAGACAAGGGGATCCCCCCGCTAGCCTCCTATTTAACATTGCCTTGGAAAAGGCACACGGTGCCTTTTCCAAGGCAATGTTAAAAAGTCCGAGACACACGTATTAAAGACGGCGGTACTATTTACAATAGATCGATACAAATCTTAGCATACGCTGATGACATTGACATAATTAGGGGTAGCGAGATGTTGAGCAATATTTCCTAGAATTGAAAACGGCGGCGAAACAGGTCGGTCTAGTCATCAACGAAGACAAAACCAAGTACATGTTGGTTACTAAGGATCCTATAGCAAATGAGGAACGGGAAACAGTCTTTGGAAATCATATCTTTGAACGTGTTGACAGCACATACTTTGGCTTGCTAGTGACTACTACCAACAAAACAAGCGAAGAAATTAAAAGACCAATGGGGCGAAAACATGGACTCTACGGCTGAAGGATGAAAGACTTCTGGGAATATTCAAGCGTAAGATACTGTGCAAAATATTTAGAGCTTTAAACGATTAAGGGCAGTGGCGCACAAGATATAATTTCGAATTATACCAACTTTTTAATGAACCAGATGTTGTAACGTTCATTGAAACACAGCGACTTAGATGAGCTAGACATATAATACGAATGCCTGACAATATGAATGGTATAAAGTTAACGACAGAAACTGCTATAGAAAGAAGAAGCAGAGACCGACCGCGAATTAGGTGGTAAGATGGAGTTGAGACCGACTTAAGGATACTACAGATCAGAAGATGTCATTACCAGAAACCAAACAGAATGGCGACGAATCTTGGAACAGACCAGGATTTACAAAGGAATGTCGAGCCAAAGGTGATAATGTATACCTTCTTTTAACCCTTTCGCTACGGGCCAAGTATCGGTTGCGCGTTGATCATATACGGCACCGGGAAAATTTTGCACTTCGCGATTGAGATGGCCACTCAGTAGTTTACATTCTTTATATTGAAGTGGTTGTATCGTTTTTCGTTTGTCGGCAGTTTGTTTATATTCGTTTTATCGAAGTAGTGGAATTTTTTTTTTTCGTAAAACTTAAAAAAAAAACGGTATTCAAAAAGTACGGCCTAGGGTGAGTGATGTGCTGCCGTGTATGTACGGCATCAGTGTGGTGTATTTGTGGATCGTAACGTACATGAATGATACTAGTAAGCCAGATGGACAATGTAGAATGTACTATTACGATTACAGCTCTTTAAAGATGTAAATATTTAAAAATTGTAACGTTATAAACGTCACATCTCTATTAATTTATATTTAAATAATTATTTCATTTTAATTTCTTTATTAATTTATTAATTTCTTTATCTTCAGTTTAATTTTTACTATTTTTTATTTTACAAAATAGTTGGCGCACTCTGTTTTTTCTTTTCTTCCTCTGTCTTTATTTTCTCTCTCTTTTTGTCCCGTAGAATAAATATTCGCCCTCTCTCTTTTTGTGCGGCAGACTATTCTGTTCCGTGTTGACAGACAAGCTAGTTTCATGATATCTATAGCAACATCCTATGACATCTGTGCTAACTTCATTTAGTCTTAGTCTCCCACTTTCTGTCAAAACAACTTTTCTGTGGTGGGATTATTTTTTGCCTCTTTTTGAAATTTATAAAAGAAGGCAAAAATTATTATAAGACTCATTTTTATGGTCTACAAATTCTCTTGAGGTAAGTACTTTCATTGTGATATTTATTCTATAATTCTGACCGCATTTCCAATATTTGTAACCTTACTTTCTTTCGAAAGCACATTTTTTTTCTGATATATGCATTAGGACTCTTTAACAGAATTTAACTAAGTAGTAACATTCATATTTCATTTTATCCTTGCCATACGCTATTTGTTTAAGTGTAATTTTGTAAGATGACAAGGAAGTTAAACTTTTCTTTTTGATGTGTTTCTAATGCAAGTTGTTCCTTATCTTTTAGTTTATTGGCTTTATTGGTTTATTGGAATATCAAAACTTTATTGGAATATCAAAACTTTATTGGACATATCAAAACTTTATTGGGTCATTTGGACATATTAACCAGATCGAATTGATTGGCCATATTCAATTTTAACACCAAAACTCAGGTCATGTCATGTAATGTCAGGACATATAGCCACGTGTGACTGCAGCTCTCCAGAAGCCACAACTTAATTAGAGGACCTAACAGCTAGAACACACAAGCAGCCCATCGAAGCAATAAGTAGCACTTATTAACTGTTAAGCTTTGGCAGGGTTAATTATTGTTTTTTTATTCTTTTAAATAAATATGTTTGGTTAAAATTTGTCTTATTTGCTATCAACTGAGAACTCAGGTTCAATCCCTAGTTTATTTGCTATCAACTGAGAACTCAGGTTCAATCCCTAGTTTAAGACAAGACGAACTCACCCTTGAGATACTGAGCTAGGCAAGGTATAGACGATAAGCTCCCATGGTTGATTGAGGTATTATTTTTACAATAGTACTTCCATTCTCTTTGGTAGTCTTATCGTTACAAAATGTACGGTGACAGAACCTGAACGATGCGCGATGGAGATTAATTTGCGTAATAGTACGGCGGTCGCTCATCAAAGCTGCAAATGAGTTTCCCGCCGATACACATATACTCGGTTTTTTGGATATCGATGTCAAGTCCCCATTTTTTATACTCCTCGATTAATTTTCGAGTCATATACTCAATATCTTCATAATCTTGTGCTATTACTAGTTGATCATCTATGTGAATTTATCATGTTACACTTTTGTTGCCATGCCTCATTTTTCTTCCGACATATCATTCTCTTCCGACTCCTTGTAGACTATTTTATCGGTTATATTCTTTGTATTTAAGAATTTTTGATATTGGTCTCTTTTCTTCTTTATTTCTTGTTCTATTTCTTCGTCAAACCAATATGGAAGTTTTCTTTGATTCTGGATTTGCTATCCAATGGCTTCTGTTGCTGCCTCCTGGAGACCCCTTTTTATCTGAGTGTAATGTTCTTCATTATTATTAAATTGTTTATTTTCCAACTTTTGATTTAAAAATAAACTTTTAAAATTATTATGATTTTAAAATAAACTTTTTGAAAACGATTTCCGGAGTGGAAATCTAAACGTCAAACAATTACAAAATATAATTGTCATTAAAATAAATTGTGGCTCAATCCCATCTAAACATAATATTTAATGTTAGGATCTTATAGCCGAGTTATGTTCATGAAACAACTTTTTCACCAGCAAAATATATATCGAACCACTTTCGTAATAAAAACGTTTTTATCGCTAACAAAAACGCATCTTGTTCTACTGTATTGACTACGTATAATTAGAGAAGATTTATGTTTAAATATGGATTTCCCTACGTAGATACAAGTTGTTTATCGCCGCCTGGTATAAACCGTTTAATGTACATATTAAGCAAGAAAGGCCGTTGCGTGACAATAACCGTAAGCTAAGAATTAAATCGAAACCATAAAGCCTAATAAGATGTTTAGCGACCACGTTAAAAGCTTAAAAGCTACCCAGTCGCGACCGAAAACTTTTTCTCTCTCGTGTTTGACGAATATGAAAAGTAGATATTCGGTGTACGTTCTTTTTTGTTTTTCATGTTGTAATCACAAAACTTTTTCTAAATGGCAAAAGTGTTTTTTACTAGATTTTTCCAAAATTAAAGTGCACATATTTATTACACAGCCCAACAAAAAAAAATTTGTCATGCTGCCGAAAAAAAAAAATCAACTGATTTTGGTTAATTCATCTGTGCTGATTCCAAAAATACAAACCTTTTCTTTTAGTTTTCGAGATATAACATAATCATCAAATACTTAAATCTTCATACATTTCTGTATATTCCATTACTATAATTGCAATATGTTTATAAACAAACAACAAATTCTAAGACACATGCATAGTAATGACTTCTACTTAAAGTGTACTTATTGGAAATGCCCATAACTTGAAATTAGCGCTAATCGCTTCGTAACTATTGTCCGATAAGTAAATAGTATTTTCTCTGAAACAGCCTTAATAAATTCCTATAAAGTCAACTGCGTTCTATTGTAAAATTTAGTTAGAGCTTGAGTTTCGTTGCAAGAGTTTGTTTTTGACAACTGAAAACCATGACTTCTACAAGCAGGCGTTATTGTGTGAATAACCCGGATGTTTTTTGCTACATATGAGGCGAGTACATTGTAAAGGAAAGTAGAAAACCAGTTTTTGATTTTATAAAAAGAACATATCAAGCCTATGTTGGTGTTCATTTAGGAGATCAAGATAAATCCTGGGCTTCAGATGTAGTGTGCAAAACTTGTCTTGATAACTTGCGACAGTGGACGAAAGGACAACGAAAATGTTTAAAGTTTGGTGTTCCAATGGTATGGAGAGAACCGATAAATCATTTTGACAATTGCTATTTTTGTCTTGTAAATATAAAAGGCATTAATCTTAGCAATCGCCATACGTGGACATATCCTAATCTGGATTCAGCAATAAGACCAATTCCACATCAATTTGAGAAGATACCCATTCCAATATTTAGCAGTCTACCTACGTTACCAGAGGATAATGACGAAACGTTATCTGACGAACTACAGACTAATAGATTTGAAAGACGACAGTGATTTTGAAGGGGATTCAACACGTCCTGAGCGCTTTACTCATGAAGAGCTAACCGATCTTATCAGAGATTTGAACATTTCAAAGAATTCTTCTGAGTTGCTTGCCTCCAGACTAAAGGAACAGAATCTTCTTCACACATACACCAAAATTACATACTACCGTAATAGAGAAAAAGATCTTTTGCCTTTTTTCTAAAGGACTGTTAGAAAAAATGGGTGTATCGGAGTATACATCAGATCACTGGTGTTTTTTTTATCGACAGTTGCAAACGAAGTGTAAGGTGTGTCCTTATACATAATGGCAACCAAATATGGAAGTATACCAATTGGGCAATCTACAAAAATAAAAGAAGAATATAAAACAATATCGCTGGTGCTGAAAACATCAAGTATGACCAACATCTGTGTTGACTTTAAGATGGTGAACTTTCTCCTGGGATAACAAGATGGCTACACAAAATATCCTTGTTTCCTGTGTCTTTGGGATAGCAGGGCTAAGGACCAACACGGAAGTAGAAAAAAATGGCATTCTAGAGATGCTGTAGTTCAAGAAGAAGCTAACGTAGTTAACGAAGCATTGGTCGACCAAGAGAAAATAATATTACCTCCTTTACATATTAACCTATGGCTGATAAAACAATTTGTAAAGGCACTAGACCAGAATCGTCCTTGTTTTGAATACTTGTCCAGCAAATTCGCTGCACTTAGTAAAGGAAAATTCAAGGCCGGAATATTTGATGGGCCTCAGATACGACAACTTATCACGACAGTGATTTTGAAGGGGATTCAACAGGTCCTGAGCACGTATTTTACAGAATCGAAATGGTGCTCTCTTGTAAAAGTTGTGGAAACTGTTTTCTTGGAAACAATAAATCGGAAAATTACCGGGATATAGTGGAAGAGATACTCAACAATTTGAAAAAACACGGTTGTCATATGAGTATTAAAATTCATTACCTCCACAGCCACTTAGACCGTTTTCCAGAAAATCTTGGTGACCTTAGTGAGGAACAAGAGGAACGCTTCCACCAAGATACCGAAACGATGGAAGAGAGGTATCAGAGGAGATGGGACACTCACATGATGGCGGATTACTGCTGAAGTCTTCAAAGGGACCATCCTTTTAAAGCCTTTGCAAGAACATACTATAAAAGGAAGTTTTTAGGTGACGCCGAATAACAGATTTGTGCTGCGATGCTGGTGAGGTTAGATGAAAAGTTAAGTTTTTTTGGCAGATATGTGTGATGATTTTTGTAAGTATATTGTTGTACAATAAATATCTTACTTTTTATTCGTGTTTTGTTTATTTGATGGATAGCAGCACTACATATTATATGTAGGTAGTGCTGCGTTAAATTACCCTATATGTTAGAAATGTGATTTGTTGTCGTATTTTCTGAAAACGATCTGATGGACCAAATCTGGTGGCATTTTTGGATTCAGCAGACCCAAATTGCCTAGAAACAGTAACAAAATTTCCGGCAGCAAACTGTGTTATCAATCAATACTCTACTTGGTAGATCATTTTCCTTTTGATGCATAGCATTTTACACCACATTGATTCAATATTTTGAAAATAGTTAGAAAAACCATAAATATTATTAAATAAACGTTAATATGTCATGAGCTTCTCTATTTCTTTATTAATCTATTAACCTTATTTTTAATATATATCCATTTTTAGATATAGTATTTATCTTCTACGGAACACAAAAAGAAATATGGAGAATGATCAGAGGACAAAGAAAAGAGAAGAACGAACTAATAAAAACGAAACACATTTAGAAGGAAATATGGGCAGGCTACTTTCGATCCTTATTTGCTAAAAGCAACGATAATGAACTATTAACATCAGAGGTGACGGTAAACGAAGAACATATTGAAGAGGAAGACGTAAAGGGAGCATTAAGGAAATTAACCCTTATCCGGAAAAGATGTGTCCATCGGACACACTTATAGATATGTTACTGTATATTTCAAAAATCACAGTATATTACCTCAAAAATTAGGACTTTGTCGACTTTAAAGTAAACTTATTGGAGACAACTAAATATTTTGAACTAATCAAAATTAAATATAAAAAAATAAAATTATTTTTACTGACGTAACCGGACAGTGTGTGTTCGTCGGACACAATTTGCTTTTCGATGCGGTTACGCCACTGATCATCAATATTTATTGACTGTCGAGCTTGAAGATATAACTGAGAACTTGTCTGATTTTGATGATGACGAATACTGCGTAGAGGATTTCCACGACGAATCTGAATCAGATGACGATCATTTGTTGGAGGCTAGGGAAGAGGAGGATGAACAAATTTCAGAGTAAAATCCATGTAAGTATAAAATAAAACGTAGATTGAGACTAGTATACTTTATGATAAAATTTCAGCTCTTGAAGAACACATCAGAAACAGCCAACCAGAAATGTATGTTGTTAAAGATAAAACTGAGTGGTCATCACAATCTTTTCTGACTGGACGAACACGAGTTCAAAATTTAGTAAAAGGACCACTACACAGAGTTCAACTTCCACCTGAAACACGCATTGAAGAACCAATAGATACATTTCGCTTATATTTGACTAAAAATATTGTGATGACATTGTTCGTTATACCAATCTAGAGACTCATCGTGTATTGCAAAATAAACCATGGAAGTCATGTGATAGAATTGAAATGTATGCTTTCTTTGGTCTTCTGTTCACCGCCGGGCATCTAAAATCGAACTATGCAAGTATGAAGCTTTGTGGAATTCAGTTTATGGACCACAGATTTTTTGAGCCACTATGGGTATAAATCGGTTCAAAGAGCTTTTGCGTTTTATTCGTTTCGACGACAAAACAACAAGATCCGAGAGACGTAAAAAAGATAAACTGGCTGCTATACGGGATATATGGGATCAAGTACTAGGAAATTTGAAAAAGCATTATTTGCCAGGACGAAATAAAACAATCGACGAGCAGTTGATTCCTTATCGTGGAAGATGTCCGTTCAAACAATATATTCCCTCAAAACCCGACAAGTATGGAATGAAAATATGGTGGGCATGTGACTCAAAAACTTTTTATCCTCTAACTAACGTAAAGTGGTAGAATCACTAAGCGAATCTTATTACCGAACCAGCAGAACGTAACATTTGATAACTATTTTACGGACTTAGATATGGCTTATAATATGCTATCTAATGTTTAACAATTGTTGGCACAATTAGAAAAAATAAGTTTATTCCTCCTGAGTTTTAACCATGTAAGAACAAGGAGCCATTGTCTTTTACATTTGGTTTTACAAAAAAGGCAACATTGGTATCATACGTGCCTACGTGTCATAGTGTTGTCAACAATGCATTACTTGAATGAGATAAGAGAGGAGATGAACCATAAACCAGAGATTATTCTCGACTATAATAAAACAAAAGGTGGAGTTGACTCGCTCGACCAGATGGTGCATCAATAATATGTGCAAACGTAGAACAAACCGTTGGACTTTCGCATATTTTATGAATATGTTTGATATATGCTGTCTAGCATCTTCTGTTATTTGGATCAACCTACATCCAAACTGGAACATAAAAAGACACAGAAAAACACGTCTATTCATAATTGAAACAGCAAAACAACATATAAAGCACCATATTATAAGCAGATCGAACGTAGGACTATATAAACCGACCAGATCCGTTATGGCGAACTTTGCAGGAGAAGCAACTGCCATAAGTGCCACACCTCAGTTACCATAGAAAAGAAGATGTTACTTATGTCCATAAAAAAATCAAGAATACAAAATCAAACTTGTAATAGTTGCAGCAAGAACGTTTGCAACGAGCCCAGCAGTGTAAAACGTGAGTATATTAATTGCCTAAGAAAGTAATAAAATTTCATATCATTGTAGATACTTTAGAATTTTATAGGTTAAGATTTGCATTGTTTTTTTAATTTGCACTCACTAATTACTACTTTATTAGCTAAAAATAAAAATTCAAAAGAATTTATACATATTTTATTAATTATAACATGAGATACCATAATATTGTTACCGTGTGTCCGACGGACACAGTCTGTCCTACTACGCCAGAAAAAATAAGTATCCGGATGAAGGTTAAAAAACAGAAAAGGAGGGGACCAAGAGAGTATATAATACCAAACGAACTTCTAAAGTACGGACGACCAGATGTGACCAAACAACTACTAAAACTAATTCAAAAAATAATAGAACAAAACAGAATTCCTCAAGAATGAATATCAAGCATACTAATACCTCTGTTCAAAATGGGAGACAATTTATTAAACATAACACTAAAATTAACAACCAAAGTGATAACAAATAAACTGAATGCAATTATTATAACACTAGCAGACGAACAACAAGGTTTTAGGTCGGGAAGATCCTGCACCGATGCTATATTTATAATGAGTACAACAAACCGGCATATCTATATTACGGGGACCTGGCATATCTATGTTTCGGGGACCTTAACAAGGCATTTGACAGAGTCAAATTAAAGGACGTTAACCACTTATTGTAAGCAAGAGAGATACTTCTAGGAAAAATCAAAACGATCGAAAATATCTAACAAAACAACACAATAAAAATAAAAGTAGAAGAACAACTAACTGACCCAATTGAAACTAACAATAAGATAAGACAAGGAGATTCCCTGAGTCCTCTATTGTTCAATTTGATCATGGATGAAATAATAAAAAAAGTGAGAACTAAAAAAGGATACCAAATGGGAGAAAAACAACTTAAAAATAATTTGCTATGCGGATGACGTAATACTATTATCACAACGTAAAGATGATTTATGATGACAAAACATATAACAGCAAATTTACTAAGATGTAAATTTTGAGCTGGAAGGTCAGATAATAGAACAAGTGATGGATTTTAAATATATAGGTATCACACTATCTACATAACCACAGAAAGTTCGAAACAGAAGTGGAAGATTAATTGAATAGAGCAAACATAGCCGCAGGTTGCTTTAATAATACAATATGGAGAAATAAAAATATCGGGAAAGAAATGAATGGCAGAATTTACACAACATTAGACCAATAATGACGTACGCAGCAGAAACACGACCTGACACAGAGAGGACAAAAATAATGTTAGAAACAGCAGAGATGACAACTCTTAGAAAAATTGATGGTAAGATACTATTGGACAGCTAGAAGTACAGATATACGACGTAAATGCAAGGTGGAGAACATCAAGGACTGAGTAAGAAAAAAAAAAGAGTAGAATGGAACGATCATATAAGCCGAATTACAACAAAGACGGAGAGACGGTGCTCCATAGGAAGACGATCACTAGGAAGACCACGAAAATGATGAAACGACAAATTACTGGAGGCACATTGAAAAACAGATAGAGTTATGTCTACATAACAAGAAGAAGAAGAAGAAGAAGAACTTTTAATGCTGAATTCAAATCAATCATCCTATTTTCTGTATCTGTTTGCATGCACTAAACCTCGAACGGACATATAAACCGTACAAAGCTACAGCATCGGCATTTTTAAAATGTGTCGATTTATATACCAAATAATAACAAGAGTACAGTGAAGACACTGCTATAATGAATGGTATTGATACCTTTGACATGAAATATCAAGGTAGTTAAAAACGATTTAGCACCCACTAGAAACATCAAATTTGATTGAGTTGCACTCAATTTTGACAGAACTTTATTAACAATTTAATAAGAAGGTTTTCAAATAGGATAATAATAGTACGAAGACCTAAGAGATACCCTACTCGTTGCAGAAATTTGAATACAATTAAAAAGTCTACAGGAATAGAATTTGAATCGATTTTTTTTTCGTGAAATTTATATTTTTTGATATAAAACAATTTCTTTTAATCATTCTTGACGGTCTTGTACCGCAACAGAATACCAATTCAGAAATTATAACACATATAAAAAATGTATCAACTTACCTGGTGGTACCTTTTTCTTCCAAAAAGGCCTTCCTTCGCACGGGATCCTCGTATTCTTCTACTAGTTTGTGTTCGAACACGCCGGAAAAGGGTACGATGAGAGCACCGGGATCGTTTTTGTCAACCCATTCCTTGATTTTAACCAACCTGCAACAATACAAAGATATTTTTATGACCTGATTCTGCTCGTCAACCACATGTCAGTTGTGTGTTCCGTATTATTAGTAAATGACGCTTTTTCAGTTCTGTTATAAAAGAAAACCGCAAAAGAGTGAAAAGTATCTTCTTGAGTGACAGGATGTTATTATATATATTTCGAGTATTATTGATTTCAAAGTAATGGGAACAATTTATTTGTAGGGCTTGTTAAAATATAAATTGGTCTGGGATGTAGGTCAGACCAATTAGACGAATTAACCAGAAGGAGGTACACAGCTATTTATTTATCTCAAAATAAGGTAAAAAGAATATATAATGTTTTAAAATTGGTAATTAAAGTGGTCTTAACTAGGGATCTTACAGTTATATTAATAACCATTCCATTTTTCCAGATACGTTTGTAGTTGCAATACAAAATTTAGTTCCAGCAGGAGTTTTTTGATAAATCAGCTTAATGTATTCGCTTATCTGCTTTTTTGGTAATGCTGTAAATTGTTAAGTAAACTACTACTTGTTTATTCAATACTGTATTTATAGATATTATATTTTTCTTGTGTCATCTAAAATTGTTCAGGAATAATTGTGGTCTATTTTATTTTAACGACTTATGTACACAATAGATATGTCGATGTCTTAGTCCAATGTCTGATATTTCAAAGAACAGCAAAAGTATCTTCTTTTTCAAACGACGACTTCGTTTCGAAGTTTTGGCTATTATCATTGCTATTTAAATCTTAGACACAGATGTACGCAACAGGTGATTGGAGTTACAACCAAACCACTCTCTTAAATTTCGCAACTAAGAGATCTTTCTTCTCCCTATACTTTTTTTACCTGGATTATCTTTCATAGAAGTTGGTATTTATCTCCCTGCATAATATGTCCAAAATATTGGGAGATTAGGATTCTACCTAAAAAAGTAAACAAGTCTTATCTGTTTTTTTATTCACGATAGATGGCGATGTAGTTACAGAAAAATATATACAGATCTACAGAGTCTGCAAACTAATTTGAATGGTACTGAATACAGTTTCTTAAGAAAGTTTTTATAACAACTGTAATTTGCAATTTGTAACTGTCGAAACATCGACAGTCGCGACATTAACATCATATCCAGGTTGTACTGGGGACAAACAGCAAAAATCAAAGTTGATAATGAGTTAACCGAAGAAATTGAGATTCGTCGAGGTGTGCGTCAGGGTTGTGTGCTTTCTCCACTATTGTTCAATATATATATATAGCGAAACAATATGTCAGGAAGCGCTCCTAGAGCAAAACATTGGTATGAACATTAACGGAGAGTTAATTAACAATATACGATACGCTGATGACACGCTAATAGTAACAGTTAACCTAGCAAATTTACAGTTTTTGATGGAAAACATAAACACCCATACCAAAAAGTATGGTCTAAAACTGAACATCAAAAAGACTAAATTCATGATTGTAACAAAGAAGCTATACACCAATGTGAATTTAACCATAAATGATCAGCCAGTTGAAAGAGTTACGTCCTACAAATACTTAGGGGTTTGCTTCACTGATACTAATGACCAGACCAATAAAGAGAAATCAAGAGGCGAATAGAGATAGCGAGACAATCGTTTGTCAAAATGAAAAAGTTCCTATGCAGCCGGGACATAAATATAAACTTAAGAACGAGAATGTTAAGGTGCTATATTTTCTCCGTTCTGCTGTACGGCATGGAAGCCTGGACACTGAAAAAGATAAACATCAAAAACATTGAGGCATTCGAGATGTGGTGTTACAGGAGAATGTGGAAAATACCATGGACAGAAAGAGTAACAAATCAAGATGTTCTGCTGAAGATGGGGAAGGAATGCGAAGTCATAAAAACCATACAATCGAAAAAACTGGAATATCTGGGCCACATAATGAGAGGAGAAAAGTACTTTCTGCTTAGACTCATAATCCAAGGAAAAATCTCGGGAAAGAGAAATGTGGGACGTAGGAGGATTTCCTGGTTGCGAAATTTAAGGGAGTGGTATGGGTGCAGTTCAATACAGTTGTTCAGAGCTTCAGCCAACAAAGTAAAGATTGCTGTGATGGTAGCCAACCTCCGATAGGAGACGGTACTGCAAGAAGAAGAAGAAAGTTTTGTAGAATCAGAATCTGCAATAAAAAAGTTGTGGGTTCCTATTTAAGATTTCAAACTTGCATCCCACCCCACTCCCAGGAGGTGTGTGAGCGGGGTCGTGTTTATTGCAATTCGATAGATTTTTAAAAAAATATTTAAAACATGTTTTTTGATTTTTCATTTTGAAGTGTATTCCTCGAGATATTAAACCGTTTTTCTAATTTTCCTGTGGTGTCACAATAAATCGTTTTTGAAGTTATACTTCTATACGCACGGTCGGCGTTGGAAATTTGCACGGGAGTGAATCTGTGAAACCATTACATATGTAAGATAATGAGTAAGAGAGAGATATAAGATATATTTTCTCTCTCTTCCTCTCTCGAGAATAAAAATGTTCCTTTTGTATATATATTTAATATTATAAATATATTATATTATATATAATATTATATATATATAATATATATATATATATATATATATATATATATATATATATATATATATAATATAATATATATTAATATTATTGTTTATGTGATACGTTTTGTATTATTTATTAAATGTTCATAATTATTTTAGGCTTTTGTATTTCAAAATAATCACTGTATGACAGACAACTGTCAATTTTGAAATCCGTTAGTATCATGTCTAATTGGCAAATATTTTACGTGTTTGGTTCATACGCTGGTGTACGTGAGTTCGAATCCCAATATGAATTTTCGTTTTTATTTTTGAAATATTTAAAAACCTCACGTTAATGTTATTAAATATATGTAATATACGCAAAAATGCTAAATTTTAAAATAAAATGAAAATTTACAACATAATCCGAGTTGTTGGTTTTTTATTTTTATCTTCGTAAAGTAACTTATGTATATTGGCAGTTTTAAATACTTATGAATATTGCATTTTAATTTGTATTGTATTATTATATTGAATTATATTGCAGTGTATTGTAGTGTAATTTTTATATTAATAACAAAATTAAACAATGAATTTTACTGCAGAGTATGTGTAAAAAAATTTTTTTGCATTCAACTCCTTTTATACATATATGAAAATAAAAATATATATTTTCATTAAAATATTGATACAATCCTTCATTTACTATACTCCTATTACAGAAATGTTTATATACAGCAGACGATGCACCATATACCTATATACCTAATTCTTTTTCTCTTTCTGCTCTCTCTTACCTATAGCATTAAATATGTAATGATTGTGCAGATTGATTCCCATATAAATTTGTAACGGCGAACGCGTGTATAGAAGTATAACTTCTACCGGCAGTCCTACTGGACTGCCACACCCGTTTTTTTCCAATTATAAGCCATCTATCAAGAATTCGAAAAAATGTCTCAAATAAAAGTTACCTATTCTTTATGAGGGAATAAAAAAAGGGAGTTTCCATTTAAGATTTTAAATTTGGTCCCCAACCCGCTTTAGAGGATGTGGCTGGGGGGTCGCGTTTGGTGCCATTCGATAGATTTTTTTAAAATATTGAACACATGTTTTCAGTTTTTCGATCCGATGTTTAATACGCGAAATATTCGACCGTTCCGCTTCTTTTAACACACTCTATATAATGATTTATACTAATTGAATACTGTGAATAAAATTACAATATGACAACTATCATTCAGTAATGGACATGGCACGGAGTGAAGAAGAAGATGCTATGTAGGACTTGCCATAAACTTGTCTTGCCAATGTGACCAAATTCCCTTTCTTTTAATTTAAACAAATTTGAAACAAAGTTGCATGTTCCCTATTTATTATGTAGGTGATAAATTAGAGTCTTCTTCTTCTTGTGGTGCCTATCCGTTGGCTACTAGCATAGCAATTCTAACTTTATTAACCGCAGCTCGAAATAGTCCTGAAGTGGGAAAACCATTTTCGTAAGTTCTGGAGCCAAGATATTCTTCTTCTTCCTGGTCCTCTCTTTCCGTAGACCTTTCCCTGTAAAATAAGTTGCAGCAGGTTATATCTATGATCGTTTCGCATTATATGTCCAAGATATTCTAGCTTGCGCTGTTTCACTGTGGAAATAATTTCACACGTTTTATCCATCCGACGTAGAACCTCAATGTTTGTTATTCGGCCCACCCAGAAGATCCTCAGTATCCGTCTATAACACCACATCTCAAACGCCTCGAGTTTTCCCATGGATGCCTCGGTTAGTGTCCATGATTCAACTCCATAGAGCAGCACTGTAAACACGTAGCATCTTAATAAACGGATTTTCGTTTTTAAGGGTAGGTCGTGGCTCTTAAATATCTTGCTCATTCTGACAAATGCAGACCTGGCATTTTCAATTCTTTGTTTTATCTCAACTGAGTGGTATTAGAGTATCTACATTTAAAACACATCTTGGCGTTTTCAGTAAATCAACATGAACAGATTTTCACAAAATTAAAAATATAAAATTTAACGATAAATAATATATAATATATATATATATATATATATATATATATATATATATATATATATATATATATATATATATATATATATATATATAATATATAATAAATTTGACGATAATTAATATATTGTTCTGAAGCTATTTTCTTGTGGCATCTTAAAGTAATTACTATTTTAATGGGAATAAGCCACAACTGAAATTTAAAATAAGTTTATTGACGTTTCAATTTCCACTTCGGAAATCTTTCTCAAAATACAAACGAAGTGGAAATTGAAACGTCAATAAACTTATTACATGTCCAGTTTTTTCTGGACTCTTTTGACTTTGCAACCTTTCTCTCTTGTCTGAGAACTGAGATAAATATTCGCTCTGTTTTTCACGATCAGCCATTTCCCAAAAAAAATTAAATAAATTGAGTCTATCATTTTCAGAAAATTTCGATTTACATTTTTTGTTACATTTATCGTTACATCCAAGTCCCAATTCACTCATTTTCGTCAATTTTCCAGTTTTACTAGTATATTCTTGCCCAGAGTTCCACAGTTTCTTCAAGACATTCATTTTCCAGACCAGTGGATTCCATTGTCTCTCTCTTCCCAGATTTTTCTTCTTTGGATATTGTGTTTCCATAACAGACGTATTTAATATGAACTTGTACCTTTGGTTCATGTAGAAGTTTCCGCTGTAGATGTCTTGAATACGTAATGCACTGTGAACATTTGGTACCTTATTTTTATCAGTAGAAGTTAGTTATTAATTAATTAATGTTGATAATCTGCGCATTGAAATCGTTGCGAGAGAGTATAGGAGACAAATGGACAAGGAAATGGAGAGCCTGGAGGTGGGGGAAAATGTAGAGGAACTGTGCAGAAAATGTAAAAACATAATATCTGAGAAAGCAACAAAAATATTGGGGAAAACCAAACCAGTAAAGAAAACGAATGGTTTGACAAGGAGTGCCAAGAAGCAACAGATAACAAAAACAGAATGAAACTCGAAAGTTCTACAAAAATCTAAACAAAATACGCAAAGAGTTTAAGCCAAGAATAAGGAGCTGTAAGGATGTAGAAGGAAACATCCTAAATGATACGGCCTCAATCCTAAACAGATGGGTTGAATTTTTCGATGCAAAATTTATTGGCCATCATATCGAAGAAGCAGATAACACCCTAGCAAATCGAAATGATTGGAATCCTTTCAACCCAAACGAAAGACCACCTACCATCGAAAACGTTGCCCAAGCCATTAAAAAGCTTGAAAATAATAAATCACCAGGAATTGATCAAATTTGCAGTGAGCTCTACAAGAATGATGGCGATGCCCTACTACAGACACTGCATAAGCTTTTACTTCTTGTTTGGCATAATGAGACCATGCCTTGTGAATGGTCTCAAGGCGTGATATGCCCGTTACATAAAAAAGGTGACCAGCTCCAGTGTGACAACTATAGAGGTATAACCCTGTTAACAACTGCTTACAAAATACTAGGAAATATTCTCTACGAAAGGCTGCAAGTTTACACAGTGGGCATAGTTGGTAAATATCAAGCTGGATTCACTCCAGAAAAATCAACAACTGACCAGATATATTCAATAAGACAGATTCTCGAGAAAACATTAGAATTCAATATTGAAACCCATCACCTATTCGTCGACTTCAAGGCCGCATACGACAGTGTCAAGAGAAGAGTGCTATACCAATCAATGCATGAGTTTGGTATACCAGAGAAACTTATCCGACTAACGAGAATGACAATGTCTAACTTAGAAGCCACTGTTAGAATTCAGTGAGAGAATTCTAGATCCTTTGAGATAAAGGATGGACTCAGACAAGGGGAAGCTCTGGCTTGCCTCCTATTTAATACTGCCTTAGAAAAGGCAGTCCGAGATACACGAATTAGGGACGGCGGTACTATTTACAATAGATCGATACAAGTCTTAGCATATGCTGATGACATTGACATAATAGGGCGTAGCAAGCGAGATGTTGAGCAATATCTCCTAGAATTAGAAAACAGCGGCGAAACAGGTCGGTCTAGTCATCAACGAAGACAAAACCAAGTACATGTTGGTTACAAAGGATCCGATAGCAAATGAGGAACGAGAAACAGTCTTTGGAAGTCATACCTTTGGACGTGTTGACAACTTCACATACCTTGGGTCGCTATTGACTGCTACCAATAAAACAAGCGAAGAAATCAAAAGACGAATAAATCTTACAAATAGGGCATACTATGGACTCCAAAAGCATTTCCACTCAAGAAACATTCAAAGAAGAACTAAAATTATTATATATAAAACATTGCTGAGGCCGGTCCTCACATATGGAGCAGAAACATGGACTCTAACGCAGAAAGATGTGTTGCGTTCTGCACATACGATGACCTCAATATAACAATTTTGGTCATCCTGAAGGGGGAGAGAAGATATTCTGTTCAATCTAGAACTCGCTGGTTGCCCCCTTTCGGATTGGGTATGTATATTAAAATAAAAGAAATGAAAACAAGTGGACTGTATAAAACTCTATTTTAAAAAGAGGTGAAACAAACCATAAATATACATAACCCAATATACAATTATAAATAAAGAAGGATATATTACTTAAAAGAAGAAGAATATATGTAGTACAAACTTACACACAAAAAGAGAACCATAAACAAAACAAAACTGTCGATTGTATATATATACCACGTTATAGATAGAAATAATATACAACAAATAAAAAATATGAATATATATGTCATATAAAAACAAATTATTAAACTCAATGCAAAAGTATACTCATAATACACATTATGAGTTAATATTAGGTAATAAAATACACAACACTGTGATATATATACAAAAAGAATAGTGAAATTATTATAATATAAAAAATATACAAATCTACATAAAGGTAATGAAATGTTCTCAATCAAGTTCAATCGCGATCGCGGCACAACAGATAAAAGTTCGAAGCAAATATGACATCTATATACCAAGTAAACGTACTTGATATATGCAGCAACAAAATTATGGTGTATTGTAGCTTACCCCATAAATCACAGCACCAACCGCTATTACCAACGTCTTCATCGACGTACACCAGGAACCACAAAATTTCTAATTTCAACTTTTCTGCATCAAACCGACTTCCTCGGTCAAAGGACCGCTGGCAAGTGTCTTAAGGTACTCTTAACCCAAACGCACACACATGTGTGTGGTTTGAGAGATAAAACTCGACTCTGATTGTGTAGATGCATCCCTTATCTCCAATACACATCTGTGTCATTTTGCAGATTGCCCGTCTCGTAGCATGTAGTTTTTAACCCAGATGCACCCTTATACATGAAATCTTGATATACGGGGAGAATCAAAACTACCATAAAGTCTTAATATTTAATAAATGTTTATTAACAGTTGCGAAACTGCAACATTCTCCCCGCGTTGGCATACGTGCCAATAAAACATAACTGTACTTTGTACTCCCGACGCACTGTACAAATTAGGAAACCGTAAACACTTCTTCGGTTACGAAACGAACGCCACACTTACAATCCTACAAAGCTATACATTTACAAAAGAGCACAAAGAACAATAACTTATACATACAACAATAAACTTATACAACAAACGATAATAGGTTACAAATACATAACTACATACTAAATATACATCACTACAATTATACAATTCTCAGTACTATACATAAAACGGATTTCCTCTCTTATAGGAAGTGCATATCTATGCTCTATTATCTAGGATACAATACATGAACTTGACGCCATCGAGATGTGACTACTCAAGCGAATCCTCAGGATATCATGGACGGACCAGTTAACCAACGGGACCGTATGAAAAAGAACGAGGAAAGAAAGAAAAGTGATGTATATCGTTAGAAGGCAACAATCAGAAAGTCTCGGACACATGATGAGAGACGGCACTCAATATAAATACTACAAATAACCTTCTAATAGTTCTCGACAAGCAAGGAAATGGGAGAAGACAAATATCCTGGTTAACAAACCTAAGGAAATGGTTCTCCGCAACAACAAATAAGTCAAGGGCAAATAAACAGAATATTTGTAGCCGGAATGGCCACTAAAATATTCGAAACGAATAAGCAGCAAAGGCAAAAGAAATATCGTATGAATTATAACACTATCCCTAGATATTAGCAATCTACCTGGACAGACATAATCATGACGAAAATGTAAAATGAAGAAACTCTATTCTTCCATAAGCTTTATCCATAAAAGATAATTATGATAATTTAAAAGCAATAAGCAAATTATATCTCAGGTTGAGACTTAGCTCCCTCTCGATAAAAAAGATAAAAAAGCGGCGACTAATTCTAAGAGTAGACTTAGTCAATTAGAATAAATCAAAATTGCGATAAAGAAAGAAATAAAGAGAATAGATAAAATACGAACATTTATGCTATTCAATAAACAAGGCTTTTATACATAGTAATGCAATTTTGAAATGAACAAAAACAAAAATGGTGCGGCTCCTAAGAATTCTTTGTACCTAAAGAATTCATACAATGTCAATAGAAAATGTCTTAACTCTCCAAACGTTGAAACCGTTATTTTATTATAACGTGGCGCAAATACATAAACAAATAAAGCTACGCAAGCTTTAAGCAAAAAGTATATCCCATAATCTATGGCAATAAAAAGAAATCTCGAACAGGTAACACAATGATGGATGGGACTCTCAACATTATAAAATGTGCAACAACTAAGTCCGAAATGATGTCTACAATTAGACGTACCTTGGGGCCCTACATGTTCCAATACGTGTGTTTCAAACATCTTTAGAACAACTAGATTGTTCGAGGAAAAAGGTAAAGGATGCTTCTTAGCATAAGGAATAGTATCATTCCTCAACATACCGCTAACTTTCGCACGGTGAATAATTTCCTCTGGAAATAAATTCGGAATATCAAACTGATTATCCGGATTGGCAATACCGGATGGCAACGATTTCAATAAACGAGGAAACGAGAGACTTTTTAAGTCTTGAACGATAAGCAATTCAGCTTGCTTTTTAAGAACGTTTCTGATGAAACAAAACACAAATGCCTTTACTCGGCGTAAACTAGAAAGATAGGAGTACGTTTTAAACATATGTACTCCGAATGCTAAATCTAGAGATGGGTGTAATGCCACTCTAGGAACTTTTGACCCAATTATGGTCGCAATATCTAAGTTATTAGATTCTTTAAAATTGTCTCTGTCACGAGACGACAAGAATTTCGGCTAACAATGCCAAGATTTTGATCGAGCAAGTGTATCGGGGTTAGCTCCCCGCGAAGCTGTATCGGCAGCGTCATCATCAGACACCCCATCATGTAAGTCGTGCAAAGAAAAATCCTTGGGTAAGGATTGAATATTAAAATGGACCTGAGGTCCAGAGAGATGTACATTATTAAAGGATAGCCCCGTAGAAGAACTCGCGTTTGTATGAGCGTCACGAGTCTTGTAGGACTCTCTATCATTTACCACTGCAACAGGTGGAAGGGAATATGCAATACTGCTAAGGCCCGTAGGTAACGCCTTAGGGACAGTATCTACATGAGCTAAAGTCGAGGATAGCTGACCTGACGAACTAGGCGCCATCACACGAGGTGTTTGAGACGTGGATGTCTCGAAAGAAGGTTGAGGTTTTGAAAAAGATGAGTTTTTTGACATATGATTTTGATAAGATTTAACTACATTGAGTAGATGGCATAAATCTGAAATAAGTGTGGAAGGTCTTTCCCCCACATGTAACCTAGAAGAACAATGGGATGCACTACCTACTTTATAATACGTAAAGGATGAGAGGACGGGCTCCCATATTATAAGTCCAATTGCCTTACAAAACAAATCATCTACAATGTTTCGATCCTCGCTATCTTCAGCAGAATCTACCAATAAGTTCTCGATTGCATCCTGTGCGCATTCATATTTATCATATTCAACCTGTAAATACTCACGACGAACTTTCAAAAGATAATCAATATCGACCAATGAAACATTTTCTGCAATCCAATTACAGTGACGAATAATTGCATTCTTTGCAGACCGTCTCTTGAATTGGAGGGTGTCCATTGTTTAGACAAAAATGGAGCAGCTTATATTTAAAACTCACAAGACAAACAAGAAAAAGATTGTGAATGAGTAAGAGTAATTGTAAATCCCTGGATTTTTTACAGAAACAAACCAAAGAGATACTTGTATTAGTCGAAACAGGTCTCTATAATAAGACAACTACAAACAAAATAAAAAAGAACAGTCTCCACAGACCAGGTATCTTATCAAGGAAAAGATATATCCCAACATAAAACGATTACAATCTGTTACTAATGTCCCTACAATCAGGAAAAATTAAACAGAAAAATGGTTGTAATAACCGAAAATACTTTTTCCACCCTCACAAACACTAACGAATACAAAAGAAGAAATGTCTCTACAGACTGGGTATCTTTTTTCACAAAATAAATACCCCAATGTAAATGATTATACTAACCGCAAAAACCGCAAAAAGGTCTCTAGCATAAGAAAACCCTAAACAAGTAAAAGTAAGAATGTCTTTCGGCAGACTGAGTATATGCTTAGACAAAAGAAATACTCCACTAAAAGCACTACGAAAAAATCAGCAAGAAATGGGTATACAAACCCGAAAAAGGTCTCTGTCATAAGAGCACCTTTAAATAAAGTATATAAAAAAGAAATAGTCTTTCGATAGACTAGTTATCTTTCAGTATAAAAGACGTCTCAATACAAAATGGTTATAAAAACCGTAAAAAGGTCTCTGTAAAAAGAGCACCTTGAAAATTAATTAATGTAAAGTACAAAATCGTCTTTTTGTAGACAACTGGATATCTATTAGTATAAAAGATATACCGTAATGTAAAATGGGTATAACAACCGCAAAAAAGGCCTCTGTCAGAAGAGAACCTCGAAAAAGCAATGTAAAAAAAAAGAAATAGTCTTTCGGCAGACTAGGTATCTTTTAGTAGAAAAGAATTATATATACAATAAATGGTTATAACAACCGCAAAAAGAAGGTCTCTGTCAGAAGAGCACCTGGAACAAGGAATGTAAAGAAGAAATAGTCTTTCGGCAGACTAGGTATCGTCTTTCGGCAGACGAGTAGGTATCTTTTTACATAAAAGAAATACCTGACTATATAGTTATGATAACCGCAATAAGGTCTCTACCATAAGAGAACCTCGATAAAGAAATAGTCTTTCGGCAGACTAGGTATCGTCTTTCGGCAGACGACTGGGTATCTTTTCAGATAAAAGAAATACCCGACTATACTCTGGTTGTGATAACCGCAATAAGGTCTCTAGCATAAGAGAACCTCGACAAAGAAATAGTCTTTCAGCAGACTAGGTATCGTCTTTCGGCAGACGACTGGGTAACTTTTTAGATAAAAGAAATACCCCAACAAATAGTTATCACAACCAACTAGGCTCCTACCATAAGGAACCCGTGAGCAAGACACATAAAATGGTTATCATAATTGATAAGGTCCCTACCATAAGGAAACCGTAAACAACGACATATTAACTGGTTATCATAACCGACAAGGCTCCTACCATAAGGAAACCGCAACTACACATGAAACAGAACATGGAAAAAAGGTATTTACCCTCAGAGAACTCTAAACACAAAAAAAACAGAAAAAGAAGAAGAAAATCCGGCTCGAAGGACCATTATGTTGCGTTCTGCACATACGATGACCTCAATATAACAATTTTGGTCATCCTGAAGGGGGAGAGAAGATATTCTGTTCAATCTAGAACTCGCTGGTTGCCCCCTTTCGGATTGGGTATGTATATTAAAATAAAAGAAATGAAAACAAGTGGACTGTATAAAACTCTATTTTAAAAAGAGGTGAAATAAACCATAAATATACATAACCCAATATACAATTATAAATAAAGAAGGATATATTACTTAAAAGAAGAAGAATATATGTAGTACAAACTTACACACAAAAAGAGAACCATAAACAAAACAAAACTGTCGATTGTATATATATACCACGTTATAGATAGAAATAATATACAACAAATAAAAAATATGAATATATATGTCATATAAAAACAAATTATTAAACTCAATGCAAAAGTATACTCATAATACACATTATGAGTTAATATTAGGTAATAAAATACACAACACTGTGATATATATACAAAAAGAATAGTGAAATTATTATAATATAAAAAATATACAAATCTACATAAAGGTAATGAAATGTTCTCAATCAAGTTCAATCGCGATCGCGGCACAACAGATAAAAGTTCGAAGCAAATATGACATCTATATACCAAGTAAACGTACTTGATATATGCAGCAACAAAATTATGGTGTATTGTAGCTTACCCCATAAATCACAGCACCAACCGCTATTACCAACGTCTTCATCGACGTACACCAGGAACCACAAAATTTCTAATTTCAACTTTTCTGCATCAAACCGACTTCCTCGGTCAAAGGACCGCTGGCAAGTGTCTTAAGGTACTCTTAACCCAAACGCACACACACGTGTGTGGTTTGAGAGATAAAACTCGACTCTGATTGTGTAGATGCATCCCTTATCTCCAATACACATCTGTGTCATTTTGCAGATTGCCCGTCTCGTAGCATGTAGTTTTTAACCCAGATGCACCCTTATACATGAAATCTTGATATACGGGGAGAATCAAAACTACCATAAAGTCTTAATATTTAATAAATGTTTATTAACAGTTGCGAAACTGCAACAAGATGAAAGACTTTTGGGAATATTTGAGCGTAAAATACTCCGCAAAATATTTGGAGCTATAAACGACCAAGGGCAGTGGCGCAGAAGATATAATTTTGAATTGTATCAGCTCTTTGATGAGCCAGATGTCATAACGTTCATTAAAACATAGCGACTTAGATGGGCTGGACACATAATACGAATGCCAGAAAATACGATTGCTAAAAAGCTAACCACAGGAACACCTGTAGGAAGAAGAAGCAACGGCCGACCGCGAATTAGGTGGTTAGATGGAGTTGAAACCGACTTACGGATATTAAAAATCAGAAGATGCCAACATGTTGCCAGAAATCGAACAGAATGGCGACGAATCTTGGAGCGGGACAGGATCCACAGAGGATTGTCGAGCCAAAGATGATGATGAGAAGTTAGTTCGGTCGTAAATGATATAATAGGTGTTACTATTTTTGTTTGAAATTCTAAACTAAAATTTTTAAGCCAGTTTTTAAGATTTAAGACATGCTCACTATGCTTAGCAGTTAATAATAAAGAATTTACTTCTTGTATGTCACCATCCTGATTAGAATAGCCTGGTAAATTCACTTGAATTTTATTTATAATAATATTGCACTACCTTGCTTTCTTGTATCACAACTTACAATGAAGTTGTAAGAACTTACTTAATAATTTTTTCGAGAAAAACATGGTATACAATGTTACAATGTTTTTATTAAAAATTATTCATCAATAATAAAATTTTTCAATATTGTAACATTGGTTACAACGTTTTTTCCACCAAGTGATTCAAAATTTGCACTTACAATGAGGTTATTTTGTTGAATAACTTTATATTTACATAAGATAGGATAACAGTTATTAGACCAAAATAAAGGTTATCCTTTATAGATGTTATTTAATCCATAGTTGAAAAACATTGTAAGTAGAGTTACAATGTTTTTCATATCAGGTGTCGATATATACCTTGAGTGATAATATGTTTATTTTACTTATAATACCTACTGTAATATGCCTCCTGTCTAATAAATTACGCCTGGTTATTTAGTATTTATTTATTTAGTATAGTTATAGTTTATATTTATTTTATAGTTAATGTATTTCTTTGTTAATAAATTCTTGTGAATGAAGCTATTTCTATTCTATGAGGTACCACTTAATTTATCTACTTTCATCTTATAATTAAAAATATTTTAAACCACTGTATCTAAATTTATTCTCTTAAATTCTCAAACTTATATATGATTTGTTAATTGTTTTAAACCATTAATACTAAAAATTGAGAAAACAACCAAAAATATTTTAAGTAAGTCATGATAATTTTTTTTTTAATATTAATTATATGAACGTCTATAGCATTCGCTATAATAGCTTCGTATAAAACCAGTCGCCATAATGTTGAAACGAAATTGATTTGACTCCTGAAAACACTTCATTATCGATCTTTACAATTAGCTATTCAACATGCCCTTGTTAGATAGAAGTATTCGCAGCAACACATAAGTTAAATAGTCTGAGAGCGCATTTCTCAAACAATCAGTGCATTATTTTAAAATTCCTTTAAAATAACACGTATACCTAAACTCATTATTCTCCAAAATATGTTTTAGTTTTCTTCAAAATTCATGAATACATTTAATTTTTGTAAGTAGAAATAAGTATTGAGTATTGAGAATAATATAACAAAATGATTTTTATTCAATAAGTAACCAACAAAAATATAAACCATAATAATACGTAATGAATGTAACAATTAATGCCATATTAGGGAAATAAGTCTAAAGTAAATGTTCAAAATGTCCACCTTCAACGTATATACAAGTTTGTAACCGATATTCAAATAACCGAGCCACATTTGTAAGTAAATTTTATTAAAAACTTCTCTTATTATATTTTTCATATCATCTTGCGTTGTTGGGGGCTTCCTGTTGTAATAGGTATTTTATATAGCCCCACATTAAAAAATCAATTTTGGAGAATCACGGTGGCCAAATAGTTGTTCCTTCTCTGCCTATCCACCTATCAGGAAAGTTATTATTTAGATGATTGTGAATAGGAGCAGTGTGGTGAACTGGAGCACCGTCATCGTTGTCGAATATTAAGCGGTACATTTTGCAGAAGTATTGGCAAACGATTATTTAGAAAATCCAGATATATGGCACCATTCACACGACCGTCAAAAAAATGTAGACCAATCACATAATCGCCAACAATACCACCCCAAACATTTATAGAGCACCTAGTTTGAGTATGAATGTTAACAAAATATTGGTTGCTTGATGCATCTCCAAAAAGCACATAATCGAAAAAAAAATCGGTCCCTTTGTACTTGCTGCTGATATTATTGACAAAAAGATAATCTACGTTGATAATCATCGACTGTTAATTCTTGATGTAACTGTATGCGGTAAGGATGCGGTACGAAGGATTTTTGCCGCCGAAATTTGACTAATGTCATGTTGACGTGAAATTTCACGAGTGCTGATGTGGGGATCTTTAGTAGTAGCTATCGGTACATCATATTCCTTTTCTTCACTTAGGTTCTCTCATTTTTTTCACATACAACTGACCCAGTTCGAACAAAACAATCCATTCATTTTTCAAAAGCTCTTGCGTTTGGCTTCCTCCGTTCAGGATATCGCTCGTGATATATTCTGAATGCAAGTAAGCAATTTCTCGAACTTTCTCCTAATACACAGATCATATCTGTTAACTCTTCTACAGAAAAATTCATTTTTAACATAAATACAAATCACACAGACCGATTAAAAAGGTAATAAGATGAAAACTGTCATTTTCAAAGCCTACCGTTTACGGTTTATTAATATAAAAACTGTCATTTTTTCATAGCCTACTAGTGTCATCGAATGCCATAGTCTGTGGACTAGTACGCATTTCGATGCGCATCGCCCTGCCTCGAATTTTCCCATTGGCTCTTGACCTGGAAATCCCTATTTATCGCTCGACCAGCGCATATAAATATTGGCGATTTTCAGGTCAGCCAGGAGTTATGTATCTAAGAATATAGTTAATAGTGTCATTATGATAACCATTGTACTTTCTATTCTTTATGTGCATTAGATTAATAGAAACATATAAATAAGAGTAAATATAAACTTAAATCACTTATGCTTAAGATTTTGTACTGTCATTATCATTGTATTTAGTCCGTGTTAATAAAATTGTTTTTTAAAAAAGTAATTTTTAACTCGTAAAACTTAAGTGGCGCAGTCAGTAGGATTCCTGAAGGCGAATTGGCTTACAGTACAGTGTCCTTTCGTCGCTGGTTTCAACCACTCATCTGGAAAGAAGACCTAGGCTGAATTCTGAAGACTTCTTGATCAAGTAAGTGTTGAGTTCAAATCCTTTATTTCTTTTTCCTTTTTTTACTGTTTGTGAATTTTGAATATTTTTCGAATCTATTGAATTTACTACTTTATATATACTATTTTATTTTACTTATTTTATGCCTATTATATTAAATTCTTTGCTAGAAGCTATAACTGAAATTGAAATTGATAATAATATGGCTACTATTCAAGCAGCTAAAGAAATTGCAAATACAATCCGTCCATTTGCTGGACGAAGCGAACATTTAAATTCATTTTTAAATTCTGTTGATAAATTTTATGACAGATATGGCAAAACACAAGACAATAGTCTTAGCGAATTCGTATTTGCTGCTATCTGCTCTAAAATTATTGAAGAAGCTGGTGATTTTTTACTCTGCAGGCCTGATTTAAATACATGGCCAGAAGTAAAAAATGCCTTAAAAATAAAATTTGGTGACAAAGTTGACCGACATGTGTTGCATCAGCAATTTATCTATTTAAGTAGAAACAGAAACGAAAATATTATAGATTTTTTAGAAAGATTAAAAATGATAAAAATGAGATTAAATTTAAAAATTAATTCAGATACAGATATCGAACCAAATACTAAATTAATTTTAATAAATCAAAATGAAGTTACAGCAGTAACTGTCTTAATTTCCAACTGTCACGCAGAATTAAGAACGTTGCTAATGTTAAATAAACCAAAAAATATTGAAGAAGCTACAAACTTAGTTGTTAATCATTCTTTAATGGAGCAACAAATTAATTTAAGGCAAATAGACAGACAACCACAAAGACAAAATATAACGACAAATAGGACTACAAATAACAATAATCAAAGACCAAATTTTAACCGTCCTATATTTAATCCTAATAAACAATTTTCAAATAATCATATGTATTCACCTCAATTTAATTATCAACAAAGACAATTCAATAATCCTCAAAATGTACCGACATTCCAAAATCAAGCTTCATTTAGTAATTATCAAAGACCTTCTTTTCCAAGTCAACCAATAAAAATTGAATCAAGACCGATTCCACAAAAATACTTTACTAATGCCCAAGTATTCGGAAAACCAGTAAATGTGTTTTCTCCAAAAAATTCTCATAAACCAAGTAATGACCCAGAACCAATGTCTACATCATCAAGAATTCCATCATTAAGAAATAACGTTATAAATTCTAGAAATAATAATAATTATTTTAAATCTACCGGACCACCTAATTTTATATCAGAAGAATTAACTAATGTTGAAATTTTCGAACCAGATCATTATGATAATTACCACATTAAAAATCAAGACCATTTTGACTATGACGAACAATCACAAAACGACAATCAATTAGAAAACAATTTTCAATATAACGATAATTATACCTGTGACGAACAACAAATAGAAAACCATATTATGTATAATGAATCAATAATCGAACAAAATTTTCCAGAAACTTGGCCCCCAAAAATCGAGCCATAGAAATAAATAACTTTGTACCTAACTCTTTACCATATATCGAGATAAGTAATCCACCTATAAAGCTTTTAGTAGATACCGGTTGTCATACTTCTTTATTAAGACCTATAATAGCAGAAAAATACTTTCCACATACAATTTTTAAATCAAATACTTCTATTATCACTTGCACAGGAAATAGAGAAGCAAATTTCAAAGCTAACATTCCTATATTCAAAGAATTTCACTCTACAATTCAAAAACTTAATATCACTTCACTAGAATTCGTACTTTTTGATTTTCATTCATATTTTGACGGAATTCTTGGAATAAAACATTTAATAGACTTAAATTTAAATATTGATTTAAATAACAAAATGCTTATAAATAAAAATGTAAAAATACCTTTAAAATATAGAAAAGATTTTGATACACAGAAACTTGAAATACCTGCCAATACTTCAATACTAAAAAAAATTAAAACTAATATACCTGAAGGAGACATTGTTATACCAGATTTATCAAATAATAATATTTGCATTCAAGGCGGCTTATTAAAAATAAAAAATGGCTTTACTGTAATAGAACTCTCTAATTACACCTCTGAAACACAATTAATTGAAATAAATGGAGATTTTTTGAATCCTTTTGCAAAAAAATATCTAAACGAAGAATTTGAATGTTTTAATATAGAAGAAATAACTCAAACCAACTTAGAACAAAGTAACAGCAATTTTGATTTTTCTCTTATTAGAACAGACCATTTAAATGAAGAAGAAAAATTAAACTTAAAAAACTTGTTAGTCAAATACAAAAATATATTGCATCAACCTGACGACAAACTGACATTTACTAATAATATAAAACACGAAATTAAAACGACTGACGAAATTCCTATACATACAAAATCCTATAGGTACCCATTTGTCCACAAAGAAGAGGTTAGAAGACAAATTGAAAAAATGTTAGCTGACAACATAATAAGACCATCTCAGTCTCCTTGGAGTTCGCCAATTTGGATAGTTCCAAAAAAACTGGACGCCAGCGGTACTCAAAAATGGCGCCTCATAGTAGATTACCGTCAAATTAACCATAAGACCATAGACGACAAGTATCCCCTCCCAAATATCAATGATATTCTAGATAAATTAGGTAGATGTCAATATTTTACAACGTTAGATTTAGTCTCAGGGTTTCATCAAATAGAGATGCACCCAAACTCAATTGAAAAAACTGCTTTTAACGTAGAAAACGGACATTATGAATATTTAAGAATGCCTTTTGGCTTAAAGAATGCCCCTTCTACCTTTCAAAGGGTAATGGATAATGTTTTAAGAGATATACAAAATAAAATCTGTTTAGTATACATGGATGATATAATTATATTTTCTACGTCACTACAGGAACACTTAAATAATATTAAAACCGTTTTTGATAGACTAAAACAAGCAGGATTAAAAATTCAATTAGACAAATCAGAATTTCTCTGTAAGTCGGTCGAATTTTTAGGACATGTAATAACACCGGAAGGTATTAAACCTAATCCGACGAAAATAAAAGCTATTAAAAATTTTCCTATTCCTAAAACAGCAAAGGAAATAAAATCCTTTCTGGGTTTAATTGGGTACTATAGAAAATTTATCAAGAATTTTGCTCAATTAACAAAACCCCTAACTCAATGTTTAAAAAAGAATCACAAAATAGAACATACAACTGAATTTATGAATGCCTTTACTACTTGTCAAAAGATCTTAATGAACGACCCAATACTACAATACCCTGATTTCTCCAAACCTTTTAATCTAACAACAGACGCATCAAATTTTGCAATAGGAGCAATTTTGTCCCAAGGTCCGATCGGTCAAGATCTACCTGTAGCATATGCATCAAGGACATTAAATCCAGCAGAAATTAATTATAGCACGATTGAAAAAGAATTATTATCAATAGTACATGCAGTTAAATATTTTAGACCATACCTCTTTGGAGTAAAATTCAAACTGACCACAAACCACTTCAGTGGTTATTTTCTCTTAAAGAGCCTAACTCAAAACTAGTCCGATGGAGATTAAAATTAGAGGAATACGATTATGAAATTATATATAAAAAAAACAAACTTACTGTCTTTATTTCAAAGATAAAAATCTAGAACCATCACTCTTAAGAGTAATTCAAAAATATTTTAAGCATAACTCTTTTAGATTAATAATATCCAATATATTTCTCACTGACGTAATAGACACGGATGATCAAAAATTAAAAATTCAGCAATACCATGAAACTAAAACTTGTCATCGTGGTATACAAGAGAACTTAAAAGCAATCAAAAGACTATTTTATTGGCCGAAAATAGACGAAGATGTAAAGGACTATATAAACACTTGTGATATTTGTCAAAAAACGAAATATGAACGACACCCAACTAAACTCGTTTTTAAACCAACTCCTATAGGTCATGAATCATTTGATTTAATTTACGCGGATACTTATAAAACACATGGTCAATATTATTTAACACTAATTGACAGTTTTTCAAAATTTGGACAATGCTATCCAATCAATGCATTAACCGCTATAGAAATCGCTAATAAACTTGTACAATTCTTTAGTCACTACGGTTTACCCAGAAGAATAACTGTAGATAATGGTAGTGAATGGAAAAATGAAATAATTCAAGATCTTTGCAAAGTTCACAATATTGAGATTCACTATGCGACAATATACAACCCTAACAGCAATTCACCTGTAGAAAGATTTCATTCAACAATAGCAGAAACAATACTGTCATTAAAACATAATAAGCCGAATGAACCTATTAATTTTCTAATGAATTACGCCGTATTATCATATAATAATTCCATTCATAGTACAACAAATTACACACCCTTTCAAATTATTAAAGGCCGTTTAGATTATAGAAATCCTTTTGAGATTGATGAAGATACCAAACTTTCTCAATATATCCAAGACCATACAGAAAATATACGTTCAATAAATAAATTAATCCTAGAAAAATTAGAAAGTAAACGAAAGGCTAGTTTAGAAAAATTAAATAAAAATAGACAACCAGAACTTAAAATAGACCCAGAAATAAATCTGTATAAAACTAAATTAAGAAAAGCATCTCAAAAGAAAACAGTAGACCCTTACGAAAAAGCGGAAAATAACGGAAATATAAGTGACAATAAAATTGAAATTAATAGCAAAACATACCATAAAAAAATAATTAAACCTCAACGTCTTGTTTCAGGCAAGAAAAAATGAAAAGTTCCCTGTTATTAATCAACTTAGTAGCATTAGCAGCAACATTCCAAATACAGGAAGTAAAAAATCCAATACTCACAGTATACATAGGTCAAACAAAAGTAATAACAACAAAACACACTTTTCTCTTCCACGTAAATTTAACCTATCCTGAAAATTCATTAGAATTAATAAAAAATTCATTAAAAACTTTAAACACAGTTACCGATAATAGCAATAATACCTTAAATTATTTCTCGATTCTCCTAAATAATAAAATAAATAATGCTAAACATTTAACTGAAAATACTAATAAGAAAATTAATATTTTGTTTGAACATACTAGAATTAAAAGAGGTTTAATAAATGGTGTAGGAAAAATTCAAAAATGGCTCTTCGGAACATTGGATTCTGATGACGAAGAACATATAAATAATTATTTTAATATGATAGAATTAAATGAAAATAATTTAAACAAAGATCTAAAAACACAACAAAGTTTCCTTAAACAAATGACAAAAACTTATACAGACAGTTTTGAAAAATTAAACAAAAATCAGGGAATCTTAGAAAATCAGATACATGGTCTCATTAAAGAAATTAAAGAAATATCAAATTTAGAACAAGCTTTTTCAATAACTAATACAATTGATAATTTGATAATGCAATTACATTCAGTCGATAACATAATAAACAATTTAGAAACATCATTATCATTTGCAAGACTTAATATCTTACATAGCTCAATTATAAGTCCATTTCAAATAAAACAAATGTTAAATGAACTTGAAAGAATATATGGCATAGAACAAGTACCAAAATTAGATAAAATCATTAATTATTATTCTTTATTTTCTACACAAGTTATTATTCAAAATAAAACAATTATATTCAAGATTCACACACCAATAGTGTCCTCAATATATAAATATTTTCAAGTATGTCCCGTACCTCTCCTGAATCAAACTGTTTTACCCGAAAATCCATACCTATTACTCAACACTGAAAACTACTGGACCTCCGCAGAGAAATGTCCAGAAGTAGAAAATTGGTACTTTTGTCTACAAAGTAAATTACATAAACAGCAACAGTGCCTAGCAAATCTCATAAGAACAGGAAAAAATCAATGTCCACCAACTTCTATTCATTTTACTGAGACGAGTGCCATCCAAATAAATTCAAAAGATATTCTAGTAATACCAGCAGCTCCATTCAATATCAAATCACAATGTGAAAAAGAAGGCATCAAAGAAATCAAGATCCCAAGCATCGTAACCTTAGAAAACTGCCAGATATCGATTGGTAACAAGATTTTTCAAATAGAACAAACCAGTCATGAAGAATTTGTTCTTGAACTACCGCAAATATACTTGCCACAACAAGAAGAAAATAGACCAGAAAGAACATTTCATATAAAACAAATAGATGAAGAAAATATACAAAGAATAAACTCTCTTGCCACCGACTTACAAGTTAGCCAACTACATACAGTTCAAAGTATCAGCCATGCATGGACCAACACAATCATCATTATTGTGAGTTTGATGATAATAATTTGTGCCTTTTGGTATATTAAAGTCTACAAACCAAGACAGAAGAAGAAGCTCACCCCCAAGCAAGAACCACAGAAAATAAAGGAACCCTTATTTTCTGATCTCGGAAGGGAGGAGTTATGTATCTAAGAATATAGTTAATAGTGTCATTATGATAACCATTGTACTTTCTATTCTTTATGTGCATTAGATTAATAGAAACATATAAATAAGAGTAAATATAAACTTAAATCACTTATGCTTAAGATTTTGTACTGTCATTATCATTGTATTTAGTCCGTGTTAATAAAATTGTTTTTTAAAAAAGTAATTTTTAACTCGTAAAACTTAAGTCAGGTCAGTCCCTCACGGGCTCTCCGAGAGCTTATTGCTCTCGGGGCTCTGCTTCCTGCATTTATTTTCCATACTCTGTGGCTGAGAATTGTTTCAACTTAACTTGGTGTTTTTATTTCGACAAAAAATTGTCATGTAAGAAATATCTTGCCTTTTTCAAGGCAAGACACCGAAGATAAATATTTTCTAAGTCCATAACCCGAAAATGGACTTAAGTATCGGAGCTCTCGACGTTTACTCCGAAGCCCTCTACAGAGCACCCGGGGATATCAGAAGGTGGTTAGACCCTTATTTGTTCCCCCGAGGTGACACTAGTTTACCTTTGTAACTGGCACAAATGGCCTTTTACTTAATAATAACTGCGTGTCACAATCGGCAGTTAGAAAGGTTTTATTAAAAATTCCTGGCATAGAATACTATTGATATAACAATCTAAAAATTGTTACATCTATCGTATATTGTTTTGTTTTCTGTTTTGTGTGAGTTATTTACTGAATAAAAATAATCTTGTTATATTATTATACAAAACATATTATCTTGTAGGAATTTTAGGAATCTTGTATTTCTTAAGTAAATATGATATTTCCATAATATCACATTTATTGATACATTCATTGCATATTGTTATGGTTTATATTTTCTGTTAGTTACTTGAATAAAAATAATTTTGTTATATTATCTCTCAATACTCAATACTTATTTCCACTTATTACCACAAAAATTAAATGTATTTCCGAAATTTGAAGAAAACTAAAAATATCTCGGAAAGTAATGAGTTTAGGTATAGGGAATGCTATATAAAAATGAAAAAGTATCATAAATACAATATTTCTAAAAAATAAAATAAAGGGTGATCTATTTAAAAAAAATTGAGAAAATCGAAATTTTGTTTTGTAGTCCACCCTGTATATAAATTTTTTTCAATGATTTCAATTAAACTTAATTTAAAAACTAAAATATATTAAAAAAATATATAGGGTGTCCCAATCACGTAGTTTCACTCTATCACTCTGTAGAATTCAATATATTTTCCAAGTATGAAAAATATCATTTCCTACATTTTTTCTAAATAGGTTTTTTGGATATTCTATACCATAATGGAATTATCGACCCATGTCGCACTTAAAACTCATTCTATATATATATATATATATATATATATATATATATATATATATATATATATATATATATTCTAAAATTGATCTTGCTGGTTACATCAAAAACCGTTTTCGGACTAATAAGTACATCATCAATGCAGTTACCAGGTATACATTAGGGAAGCACTAAGTATGTAGGTAAAACGCCTTTAAGTGATGTTAACTTTGTTAATTAATACACATTTATTGTTAAATTTAAATGATGTAGTTTTAAACAGATTCACTTCATGGCAAATCAAGACTCCCAGGGGTTGCCAACCTAAGACAAGGTATATCTATGGGTTCTCGATGGCAACTCTTTGTTTTTTAGCACAGACTCGATTCTACGAGGCATGTAGTTCACCAAATCTTCTGATGTAATAACTCTAAACCAGTTTTGAAGAATTTCATTAATAAATATCCCAATCTCAAAAATTTGGAGTTCATAAAAGAATATCTTTTATGAAACAGAAAACAGATATAAGCATATTACGCAAATAAAAAAATGCCAACTTCTAAAATACTAGGGCAGAATTCGAAGATGTAATTGTACAAAACACTAATAAGACCCATTTTGTTAATTATGGCTGTGAAATATGGACCTCCTAAAGAAAGACGAAGATGCTGTGAAAAGATTTGAAAGAAAAGTGCTCAGAAAAATTTTTGGGCCTGTCTGGAACTTTGAACTTTGAGCTCGATGAGTTAATTATAATATGCCACGTAGTAACTTAATTTCTGTTGTTTCAATGCAATTTTATGGTTTTTGTTGTTTCTTATTTTGTTGTTTGAAAAAACCCTTCTCAAAACAGTCACTAAACAAACTAAGAACTGGATAAACGTTCCAATAGAAAGGACAGTGCACTAAGAACACAATAAATTCGACCGACCAATATAGTAGGATAAACAAAGGGTATATTGTTAAACGCGCAAAATTTAAAGAATCTCTAAGTTTTCTGAAATACTCCTCTTAAATTATCGTGACGTAAGAACCTTCTACAAAGTATTAGAAAACTATTATTTTGTAAAACATTTACATTAACGACTATTAACCACTCAGCTCTCGTACTATAAATGTGTGACCATCATAAACATCATCCATCAAGATAATTAAGTCCTCCACACATGATGTTATCGCCTGCTCATCTCAAGTGTGTGCAGTGTGTAGTGCAAAGCCCGAAGCTCACGTGACTTACCGGTGTTGAATAGTAAATTAAGAGCGATTGATAGTGTCGAAGCGTAAATCAGAGGCGGTCAGATCAAAGTCAATCAGAGTCCATTATGGTTCCGATCCGTACACGGTACTACTACGGGATAAGGGTTAGTGTGTGTGTTGTAGCGATGGATAATTAGGTGAGCTTCCTGTTCTTGTTGTCGAGTATTGTGTTATGGCGTTCGACCGACTTTGTGACCTGTTAACTTTAATGTATCTACAACTATGTCGACCGTTATATACATACAATTTTCATAACTGAAACATTCAGTTCTTAATATTTATTACGCTAATAACAAATGTAACAAATTCTAGGTGTAAAGCATTAACTGAAATTGTATTTATTTATCTAAAGAATTCTTTTCAATTCTATTCAATCCTTTGGTGTGTTTTTGACTTCATGTTACTTCAAATTTTCATTTCATCAAGCGAGTAGACTATAACTCTATTTAGAGACAAGTAAAATCAAAAGACAAATATACATACATTCAAATATAATAAAATATAAAGAGCTAAAAATTTAAATATTATGTGATACGAAACCGATAAGACAACGAATATTGAAATAAGTTTACAAAAGGCAAACAAATTTTCGTAAAAACACAGCTGTTTTAAAAACTAAACATTACGAGATGAGTTGTGGATATCTATAGGTTTCTTCCATGGGGTATGATATTGCGCAGGCCACTCCCCTACTGTAGACGTAGTAATGAGAGTTGCCATCATTGTAATACATCTGTTTATAACGAGAATTTTATCAATGTTTTAACTTTTGACGTCTTTAATAAGCTTGTAGAAGATTTTATAGTGTTTTTGTGAGAGTTAAGTTGATTTGTAGGCATTTTAGTAAAAAATAATTATTATTAAGAATATTTTCACCTCTCTATGCGAGTTTTTTGAGTGATAGTGGCTTTGTAGGTATACCTACTTTATATGGACAACATTTTGGTCTTTTAGAAATTGTAAATAAGGTATGTTTAATTATTATTAAGTCAGTATTTAATACTCAACCATACTTATACCCATCTTGTATTTTTTAGGGGGGTTTTGCTAGGAATAGTTTATAACCTAAACATAAAATGCGTTGTGCAGTAGCTAGTTGTTTAAAAGTGATAATCAGACAAAAGGTGCCGATAAATCTATTAGGTTTTATAGTTTTCCCAAGGACTCGGTAGTGGAAAAACTGTGGGTTATTGCTTGTTGCCGTAAAGACAAATTTAATACTAAAACTTCAAGGATTTGTTCCAAACACTTCAAGCCGGAAGACTTTAACAGAAATTTGCAGCATGAATTGCTGCAATATGAATCACATGAATCAATTGTGAAACAGATAATTACACAATCTAGGTAAACATTATTTTATTCTACATCTTTTGGTAGAAACACTTTTAAGTATTATGACAAGTAATATCTTAACATTTATTTTTTAGTTCTACAGCTAGAGAATCAGGTGTGGACTCGGTGTGTCAAGAACTCAAAACTCATTTACCTCAAATTATAAAATCAGACGGGTATGTAAAATGTTCTAAATATGCTGTGATCAGTCGTCAGAATGAAAACATAATATCCTTAACTTTATGCAATATGTATAGTAGATTAAAAATATGATTATTGTTTTTAGATTAAATACAGATAAGGAACCTGCACAAGATCTTGAACTTCAAAAGTTACGTGTCGAGAACAAAGCCTTACTTCAGCAGGTTAATGAATTAACAGAAATGAAGTCAGGAGTAGATAAGATATTTACCAAAAGACAGCTAAAAAGACTGCAAAGGCCCGAAGTTCGAACAGTATGGACTACTGAGGAAGTCTCCCAAGGTATTGCCATAAATGCAGCTGGACCAAAAGCATATAAATTATTGCTGAAAAAAGGTTATCCATATCCTGCTGTTTCAACCCTTCGCTCATAGACCAAAAAAGTCAAAATTGTTCCAGGCATAATAAAACCTGTTCTAAAAATTTCAAAAAATTCTCACTTATCCGAATCTAAAAAAATATTTGTTGTTTCCTTCGATGAAATGAAGATTCGAAAAACCTATGCATACGACAAAAGCAAATGACCGTCTTTTAAAACCTTCCAACTATGTTCAGGTAGCAATGATGAGAGGACTACTGACATCCTGGAAACAGCCAATTTATTTTGATTTTGACAGAAAAATGGAAAAATCAATTCTGTTTGACATAATTAGGGAAGTAGAAGAAGCAGGATTTCATGTTTGTGCTATTGTTAGTGATTTGGGAGGTGGTAACAGAGGCCTTCATAAAAATCTTAAAATAAATGAAGAAAAGCCGTGGTTTATAGGCCCTACAAATCATAAAATCCATGTTTTATGTGATGTACCACACCTTATAAAACTTATAAGAAATAATTTTCTTGATAATGGCTTTTTCTTTCGTGGAGCGGAAATTAATAAGAACATTATTTCTAAATTACTAAAACTTACTTCTACATCAGATTTAACAATCTCATTTAATGTAAATTAAGAAATGCTAAATGTACGTAAAGAGCAAAGGCAAAAAGTAAAGTTAGCAACAAAGTTATTTTCAAATAACACAGCTCAAGCTATTAATAGGTGTGGTACACTAGGTTACTTTCAGGGCGCAAGTTGGATAGAAACTGCTCAGTTTTTTAAATTGATAAGCTAAATCTAAAAGTTGGTTATGTTTCAGTTCATACATTTTTTTATTTTTTAGGTAAATGATTGGTTCGATTGCCTTAACGTTAGGGTACCCTATGCAGATTCCCGAGAACGAGTACAAGGCTATGGATTAAATCTAGATGTTCCAAATAAGATTATTGACGAGATGTCAGAAGCTATGAAAGCTTTAAATATTGAAATATTCTAATTAAAACTATTCTTTGGGGCTAATAATTAATATAAATATTATCTTCTTTTTGGCTAAATTTAATTCTGTTGTTACTTTTAGGAATAATTTAAACTAACAATTCCTTAAAAAATTTATTTGAGGATATAAAAACTGAACACAATATAAAATACATCCTTACGTACAACATAAATCAAGATGTACTCGAAAATTTTTTTGGCAATATTAGGAGGGTTGGTGGATTACATGACCATCCCGATGCGGTGGAATTTCGCTACCGGTTAAAATCCTACATTTTAGGCAGAAATGAAGGTTCTTTATCTGAACCTGGCAATACAGAAGCTGATAAGGTTATTGATGGACCAATTGATAACTTGGTAGAAGTTTTGTTAAGTAAAACATATTTTTCAAATTTATCCTGCGAAGCAGAAAAAGAAGAAGTGGATGCAGACATGGAAGAACTAGACCAACTATATTATAATGCATCGTCCGAAACTTCACTACGAACACAAGATTTTATTTACGCATGCGTCTGATGATTGCCAACGGTTTCCAACCGCTCTACGAACAAACCTTATATCACACAAACCAAACCGCCCGTCTACAAAAGAAATTTTGAATAGGTATGCTAAAATATGAAAGAAAGAAAAATGACCTTAACAGCTGATTGCTACTTAAATACAACACAAAGAAATATTGATAATGGTTTTATCATACACAACGTTCAAATATGATATTAAACAAAATGCATTCGAAAACGAAATAATTAAAGTATACTATATGCAATATAAAGGTAATATTTATAAACATATGTTGATAACAATTAGCAACATAAATATACTATAAAGTTTATATTAAAACGAAAGTAAAATGTTCAAAAGAAAGTTCAATTAAAAGGTTCAAATCGCGACAGAATATGAAATAATTTAACACCAAGTAAACGTACTTGATCTATAACAGCAACAAGATATGTTGTGTTGTACTTTACCCCAATAGAATGATAGCACCAACCAATATCGAAAAGGACGTCTTCAACAACATACAGGAACCACAAAAGTATTGATGATGGAGCAGCCTCCACCCCTACTGGATAGAACAATTGTTCCTAACAAGACTGGTGGTCACTGAGTGCTATGATGGTCACTGAGTGCCACGGCCATTAGGCCAAGAGTTGTTTTGTACAAGCTGACGGTAGGTGTCGCCGATAATTACCCAGCGATCTGCACTTTTAAAGAAAGCCATTCATTTTTCTATCGTTCTTTATTAACATACAATATAAGAAAGAACACTCTTTTGTCTGCAACAATGTATTTCAACTAACACAAAGTCTCTTAATAATTTAATAAGGTTTATATAAAGTTGCAAAACTGCAACAACTATAATAGGTGATTTTAAGGCACATGTGGGTCAATCCAAGAGAGGATATGAAACAATACATGAAGGACTAGGCTTTACAACTAGAAATGATTTGCTGGAATTAGCAACAGTATTAGACAACTACATTTGTTATGAATATTTATTATTTGTATGGAATATTTATTCAAACACCCTGTAGTTTAGTTATTTTTTTTAGTTTTATCATGTTACCCAACATTTCCCGTTGCTACTGTTCTAAAGACTATGTCAGATATAATATTAAAACTTCAGAAAACAAACTGTCACCGATTAGATTAGATAAAAATTTAAGTAATTTATTACAGCAAGAGAACAGTAAGTAATGGGAATTAATTAGTTTTCTATATTGTTAATTTTATATGTTGTAGGAATTTGAGTTGTTTTTTCGCAAATAAAAACAGTTTACTACAAATCCGTCAATTGCTGGCTGTACAATAAAACCAAATTCCCAACAACTTTTAATGACAGACAGAAAAGAAGATATACGTGATTGTAAGGACTGTAATGGTGAGTGAGACTGTAAGTCAACAAAATAGGTTACTTATGATAGACATCGCAGTATTAGAGGTATATCTTAGAGGGAAATGCGTGTACTGCAAGACAGCGTGTGGTGTGTTGTGTAATAGAAATATTCCAATGAAACTGAAAAGAAAATTCTATAAAACTGCCAAAGACCAGTTATAATGTTCGAAACTAAATGTGGGGCAGTTAAAAAGAAAGACGAACAGGGAATGCATGTAGCTGAAATTAGAATGCTAAGGTGGATAAATACAGTGACAAAAAAGGATAAAATTAAGAATAAGTCGATTAAGGGTGGTAACAATTCATTCCAAAATGAGAAAACATAGATTAAGATATTTCGTGCATGTTTATGTAGAAAATATATAGAGATAGCTGGTTAATTAATTAAAGGCGCAAAAAATGAAATGTATATAATTGCAAGAAAAAAAATTGGCATAACTCATAAATTATTATCAGCATAAGAAAAGAAGAACAGTCAAGTAACAAAGATGTCTGCTAAAACGTCGCGAAGTAATGAGATCTCGGCGATCTGAACTTTAAATGCTCGCTTCACCAGGTCTAAATAAGTTGTTATATTCTCCGAGGGGTGGGATTCTATTCAAATAGGCTGATCGTGTAAAATTTACAAAATCACGTTCGCGCCCTTTTTAGGAGACGTAGTAAATTAGATAATTCACAAGCAGTTATTAAAGCTATTATCTCTAGCGTTTTTGCTATTATATATCTAGCGTATTGATTTTTCTACAGACGTGTGGGAATTTCTACAATTTTACCGTGGGAAATTTATAGAAGATAAACAATTAAATAAGTAATTAAATAACGTCATATGTTAAGAACATTAAGAATAATAAAAAGAAAAACTGCTGATTTGCTAGTTCCTGGGAGGAATATCAAGCCCTGGGGAGACGCTTAAGCGGTACTAGTAGCAGACTTGGATTTGTTGGATTGATATTGGTATGACCCAATTATCACGTAAATTACATAATAATTCATATAATTTTTCATTCGTGCTGCCAGTGAACTAGTATACTATTGAGTGGTTCAATTCCAGAACCATTTTATAGTATACACACATAAAAAAAAACATTGATTTAAGGGCGACTTATAAATATCCGTGCCGTGTCCGTTCCGTGTCAGTGCCAAGTCCGGGTATTTTTAATGTTATATTTACGTAAACCGCGTTGTAGCAGTGTGCATACCGGGCCGAATAGAGAGGAAAAGTTATTACATATTTGCGTGTAAAAAAGAGTTGAAAATATGGCGGCTTGGATCGAAGATCTCACTGTGTTGGCATTATTACTTGATGAAGAGGAAGAGAAAAAGCAGAAAAAGTGGAAACAAAAAAATATGGAGTGTCCATCCTATGTGGAAAAGAAGACAACCCGAAGAAGAACTTAAAATATACAGAGAATTACTGCACAATGAAACAAAATTTTACGAATATTTTAGAATGTCACAGTACTCTTTTCTTTTTTCTTCATTACATATAAAAAACCATAACATACTAACCCTACAACATCTGCTTGTCTGTTTACCAGCACTCGCGTTCACAAAACAATAAAATCGTATATATAAGTCCGTGCGGTCCGTGTCATTTCTGTGCATCGCCGGTGCCGAAAACAAAAATATCGTTTGGGATTAATTTCAGGCCGGACATGGGACAGACCCCATCCAGACCGGCCAATTTTGGGGGTAACACCAATTAAAATTTAATCGAAGAAGCCTTAGTGATGAGTTTCATGAAGGTCGATCGACAACATAAAAACAACAGCAGCATTCGTTTCATCAAAATGAAACAAATAAAAGTTATATGATAACTTATGTTTTAAATAATTGTATAAGGATAGATTCCACATAATGTAAATGAGGATAAAAAAAAGCTCGTGTCACATGGTACAAATAAACACTATATACCACTTATATAACTATATATAACTCAGGGGTATTAATGTGATAGATATACGACATTGTTAGTGGCAGGCTTTATGCATACAATCCGGAATCAGAAAGTATCAGAAGGGATTGTAACAAGAAAGATAAGAATGTAAAAGGACGGCCTGAACATTAAACATCATCGGAGTATATAACTCAGAAAATAACAAGCCTCAAACAATAAGAGAAATATTTTATGACAAATTACAAGAAGTAATAGATCAAGTCAGAGGGAAGATGATAATACTGAGAATATTTTACGCTCGAATAGGCAACCGAGTAATATCCCGGATTAAGCAAAAACACAAGGAGAATGTTAAAAACAAAAATGGAGAACTGATGATAAACTTCTGCACGAATAACGAACTTAGAATAAACAACAAATTTTTTTACCACAAAGACCAACACAAATATACATTCAATAACACCCGTGGACAAAGATCAATGATATAATATTATACAACTAACAGAGACATACATCTATAAAAAAAAAACGGGTGTGGCAGTCCAGTGGGACTGCCGGTAGAAGTTATACTTCTATACACGCGTTCGTCTTTACAAATTTATATGGGAGTCAAGCTGCACAATTATTACATATGTAATGCTATAGGTAAGAAAGAGCAGAAAGAGAAAAAGAATTAGGTATACAGGTATATGGTGCATCGTTTGCTGTATATAAACATTTGACCTGTAATGGGAGTATAGTAAGTAAATGAAGGATTGAATCAATATTTTAATGAAAATATGTATTTTTATTTTCATATATGTATAAAAGGAGTTGAATGCAAAAAAAAAATTTTACACATACTCTGCAGTAAAATTCATTGTTAATTTTGTTATTATTATAAAAATACAATACAATACACTGCCACATAATTCAATATTATAATACAATACAAATTAAAATGCAATATTCATAAGTATTTTCACAAAAGGAATATTTTTATTTTCGAGAGAGAAAGAGAGAGAAAATATATCTTCTGTCTCTCTCTTACCTATATCTTACATATGTATTGTAATGATTTTGCCGATTTACTCAATATATACGAATACACACAAATTTCCAACGTCGAACGCGCGTATAGAAGTATAACTTCAAAAAACGTTTGTGGAAGATAAAAATAAAAAACCAACAACTCGGATTATGTTGTAAATGTTCATTTTATTTTAAAATTTAGCATTTTTGCGTATCTTACATATATTTAATTAAATTAACGAGGGGTTTTTAAATATTTCAAAAATAAAAAAGGAAATTCATATTGGGATTCGAACTCACATACACCAGCGTATGAAACAAACACGTAAAATATTTGCCAATTAGACATGACACAAACGTATTTCAAAATTGACAGTTCTCGATCAGTGATTTATTAAGATTATTATTTTGAAATACAAAGGACTAAAATAGTTATGAACATTTAATAAATAATACAAAACATGTCACATAAATAATAATATTAATAAATATATATATATATATATATATATATATATATATATATATATATATATATATATATATATATAGTATTAAATATATATACAAAAGGAACATTTTTATTCTCGAGATAGGAAGAGAGAGAAAATATATCTTCTGTCTCTCTCTTACTCATTATCTGACATATGTAATGATTTCACCGATTCACTGAAGTCATGTTAGGGGCGCTTGCGCGACCTGAAAATCCTAACACTAGACCTTAGCCAGAAGGTTACACGAACTTTTTACCGATTCACTCCCGTACAAATTTCCAACGTGGAGCGCGCGTATAGAAGTATAACTTCAATAATCAACATAAGATGATGGAATCAGCAGCAATGAAGATGGAATATTTATTCCAAAACCGTTCTGTGATTTATTTTATGTTTTATTTTTGTAGTTTCTGTATTAAATAAATATCGAGTGAATACTAATTTATTTTCAAAACAATTTTTTAACCACAAAAAATATTAATATTTACAGAAAGTGATATAAGCTAGTTGAGAAAGTATTTTTCCTGCTATCAGGTACATAAAGTGAGGTAAAAAGCCGGTTCATAACGCTTTTGAAGTTTAAAATCCATCTAGTACTAACCGATAAGTAACATGTTTTCGCCGTACTGATCATCTGCAAATATGGATCAAAAACAAGCTCAAGATCAATAACACAAATAAATACAAGCTAAAGTTATATGTAAGTTAACTAAAGCCATATCTTCTAGTATTTACCACGATTTAATATTCGTGACACGTATAGCAATATCGAGTGGTAAAACTAGAAGAATATAAATGAAAAAATGCAAAAACACTGAATAGGACGTTAAAATTAAAAGGTCCTAAATAAACTACCTATAAACAGTAAATGCATAAGCAAAAAACTAATAAGATAGCTTCCAACCATTATTTAAATATCTTTCTCTACACAGGTATATTCTTCTAGTCTAATAAATATGTTTACATTTTCATCATTAATGTAGCTTCTTGCATCATACCCTTCTGCAGTTTTACACCCGTCTGTGTACTAGCTGTAACCTTGCAGTCTCGAGTCTGTGTTTCCTTTGCTCCATCTCTTTCGTGAACAGATGTCTACCTGGAAAAGTTCTTTAGGCCTTCATTTGGGTACCGAATGGTGGGTAGTCATCATCTATAAGATATTCCCAATTTAATTTATGGTGTTACTAAGTCCTGGTCTAACCAGTACGTTATTCAGGTCTCAGTCTACAATATACCATTCGCGCTTCTCCGCTTATAAGGAAGAGTCACAGTGAAAAAAGTACCGCCCCAATAACTGCTAGTGGTGTGCCCCTCAGAGCCCATGTAATTATAACGAAATCAGTCCTTGGGCCTTGCTAAATTTAAAGATTGTACGTTTTGCACCAGCTTTAGGCTGCACTCAGAGTCTGTTGCATTCTATCTCTGACTACGTCATTAATTTTGACGACGGCCAAGATGACCAGGTCATCCGTCATACAAAACATGCTATCTATCGTTGGTGAGTCTAGCTATCAACCTATACATGACCGGATTTCACAAGACGAGATAAATCTACCATCTGCGGACAGCCTTTGCCTACCTTTGCTGACACAGATATACCCAGTAACGTTGCGTATATCAAACGGCCCTTCAGCATACAGCCTATCCATCTACAGATAATTTCGTCTATTCTTTTTAGCGGAATCACTTTTCTGATTGCTTTGTAGATATGTTTCCTCATTACCTCTTCGTTTTTCAGAATGTACTCCATCCTCAAATAAAATTTTCAACCAACACACCATCGCTAATGTGCCTAGCGAGCAGTTTTTCTAGAGTCTTCAGTACACATGACATCATATTTATCGGTCTCAGACACTTAGCTTTTTCCTGTCCAATATTGCCAGGTTTAGGTACGAAAGCTACCCTTATGAGCCTACATGTTCTCGGAATGACCCCCTATAACAGCCATGGATTTTCCTACACTTTCGGGATATTTGCGACAAAATTTATAAACCAATGTTTAAAAGATGCGATATTTATTAAAAGTAGCATGAAAAACATAAGTTTCTTAAACTATGCATGCATTTCTGCGTTGATATAAATAGTCCGGTCGGGATGTCATTTGACCTTGCATGGCGAGCTACCCCAAATTTTATTGTTCGAACCCCTAGCGGCAGTCAATATTAGTGTAAATTTAAAATCGCGACTGAATCCAACCGTTGCGTTAGTGCCATCTTGTATTTAAAGAAGAACTGTTTTTGCTCAATATCTACTCCATTTTCAACAAAAACAGCTGACTGACAAAAACAGCTCGCCATACAAGGTTAGGCCTTTTTTTTTGTCAAATTCGACTGGACTAAAATTTACAGTTTTCATTCGATTAGTATTATTACACCGTACACATTTCTAATAAGTGATTTTTAAACATACAGAAAAGCAAAAACTCACCATTTGTTCTTTTTCTTGATGTAGTCCTTTTCAGAGAGGTTCACTAGATACATGCCTGGTTTTGATGTTAAAAACAGATATTTGTTCAATATTTCTATCTGCAATAAAAAAATTTCATTGGAAGTTATAAACACTCTATGGTTTTCTGTATTGTGAATACAGCGTTTTTAAGCATATTTCAAATGCCTCACATTTGTTGCGAAAACTCAAAACAGAAATTCCATGTTACAGGTTTTGAAGATTAGGCTCTAACTATGGAAATTCCATTCTGATCGGTCACTGGAAGTGATAAATTTTATTGATCTCACGAGAATCTTAAAAAATGGCAAAAATCGCGAGTCGATTATTTATTTAACACTTTTATAGACAGTTACATCATTTGCAACAAAATGCAAAATATTCATACGAAAGCTGCACTCTTGACCTTTAAAACGCATTTTGATTTTTGTATATAAGTCACTCTGATCAAAAGATATCGAGTTTTTACCGTCGAGTTGATACAAATTTTATTTAAAATTTATTTCGCGCGCGTAACTGACATTCAAAATCACTGGTTGGTTCAAGCGTTGTTTCCGAGAGAACGGTTTATTCTACACAAAAAGTGTAAATAAACATTTTTGTTCAAAATTATCTCATATACATTTTTTATTTGAAACATTTTTTTGTACCACAAACAGATTTTTGGTAAATCGATTTTTTCTGTTTTCCACTCCCTGCGATGGAGATAGGAGTGATAAACTTTTGTGCATATTTTTTGGGGTCTCATAATTGACATTCTCAGCAAAATTCAGTTTGATCGTATGATTTTTAGAGGTTCACTGTCATTTTTGTTTCAAACGACTGAAGTAAAAAGGTATAAAACTAATAATTTCATAATACACAGATATCTAGACGTAGTGAAAGGCCCGAAGAGGAGTAGACAGAAGATCCATGTAATTTCTTCGCCATATCAGAGCTTGGACGGTCATAAACGTTTAACAATTACTAAGAGTGGCAGAAAATAGAGCGAATTTTGATGTAGTGATCGCAAACCTCCAATAATGCAGTGCGCTAGAAAACGTAGTCACTGAAAATTATTTTTTTTAATAAAATGAATATGAAACCTCTCAATTGTGCATAAAATTCATTGTTATGTAAATATCCCTAAGACACCAAACAATTTATTGTTTGAGGATCCTTCAAGCTAAAACTAGACTAAATACATTATAACAGTTACACAATTACCTATGGAATTTTACTTATACAAATTATCTCTTCAATTACATCTTTACTTGTTTAGAGCTAAAGTGTGTTCATTTATCGTAATGAAAAGGTGGAGACCAATCAATCCACTTTATTTAAAAACGTCGCTCCAAACCCTGAAATTACTCCATTCCTTGTTCTCGCGATAAATAAAGAAATGAAATTTTTCCCTTTTATTAAAATAAATATCCTTGGTTGGCTAAACATTCAATACGAAACACAAACAATTTATAGCCTCGTAGGTGGAAAGTACATGAATTCAATTCAATGCAGACGTGTAATGATCTTATCATTTCTATTCGACGAATTATTTCATTTATATCTGGCACGTACACTGTACAGTCCGCGGTAGAAGTTTTAGTTGGCTCTAGTTGGTTGACGTATAAGCTTTCACGAAAAGTTTGAACAATTCTGTTTCTGCTATTATAACAGTTAGATATTTGACAAAATTGTTAAATTATGCATTATTTTTCCAACATTATTAAAGAGTAAATTTTTTGGACATGTACGAACTCACTTTATCACTTTAAAGCCCCCATAAAATTATTAGACGCTCCAAGATATAAGCAAATTAATCACCGGGATCCTTTGGGGACTCGTAAACTCATCACCAGAATTTTTGACCCAATGCACTGGTTTCTAATGAGGAAGATTGCCTGTTACCTGCCATACTTCTTGTTTAGTTGACTTCGAGCAGTTCACTATTCATGTTGAAGGAACAAGGGCAAATGATGAGAAATTTAACTTTTGCAATGCAATGCATTGCATTTGCATTTAATACATCCAATTATTCTTTCAAATTATTAAATCTTAACGGTTTGCAAGCATTTTATGTATGATTTTTACCTGCCATGAGGTACAGGTAATTCAGTAATCAATTTGCAAATCTCTCTGGGTCTATTTTAAAATCCTTGGTTTTCTTGCAGTGATGAGTTTATACTATCTACGAGTCCATTTATACTAATTGTTGATGAGTTTACGTGTTTTTCCATTCGGAAGATTTAATTTGTTATCTCATCTCACTTCATTGATTAAACACCAATTTTACATTTTTGAAAAGTTGACAAAAATTTAAAGTTGCGTACTCACTCATCAGCGGACACAAGATTTACGGATGCATTTTGAGCAGAGAAATCCATTTTTAGTTACTTATAAACTTGAAATCTATTTGAAGCATACCCTCAATTGTAAAACACGTTTATATTGAGCCACAAATCTCTTTACGTGAACGACAGCCAATAGATCGTTCCGAGGCTATTCAGCAAGTATCCCGACCTTGTTTTCCGGGTCTCAAACCGACGTTCAAACTGACTTAACCTATCCTAGCTCGAACGTCCTCGGTTTGCCTTCGTCCGTCTTCTGACTGATACTCCAGATATGCAATGCAAGATAAGAAAGACTTCTCTATTTATATTCTCGGGATACCGTTGGATTTCTACCGCTTCAGGAATTTTTCTAAAATTTGAAAAAATAAAGGGTTTTTCACTGCAGAATGGAAAAAAACCAGATCTATTTAATGTTTCATAGTCTTGGATTATGGTTTTAAACAAATAACTAATGTACACGTGGCCAGAGGAACAGGGAGTGGGATAATACATACCAGAAGAATAGAAAGGCGATGGTGGATAATTTAAAACAAGCAGAGATTCTTAAATTTTCCTAGTTCATCATTAAGTAAACGTGGTGCATTCTTGGGGAAAAATCTTCTGTTTGTGACAGAACGAATATATGAAAGAAACGCAATATCTGCATGAATATAGCTTAGAGGCACGTCGATGCGTAGGTGAATTTAGATGTCGATGGATAATCTCAGAGTTTAAACAAGTATTAGGTAAAGTAGGACTAAAAATGAATACGGAGAAAACTAAGGTAATGAACACTAAAGAAGTTGATTTCACTTTTGATGATGGAAAGATTGAAAATGTAGAAGAATAAGTGTACTTGGGACATAAAATAAAGCAAGGGAAATAAAATCAAACTGTAGAAATTACAAGAGTACGGATAACCTGGGTAGTAGTAAGTAAAGTAAACTTTATTATAAAAGATCCGAAAATCTCAATTAGGTAATTTAAAACGAAAGGTTTGACACATGTATCCTTCCTGTTATGACTTATGAAATGGAGACCATCAGACTTACTAACCAATCTCTCAATAAACTTAATAATTAAAAGAGATATTAAGAGAATCATGGTAAATGTAAGCTTAAGAGATCATATGAGAAACGAAGATCTAAAAAGAAAAACCAAAGTAGAGTCCAAGCTCTCGCAAAATCTAAGTGCAATATGGGAAGAGAGTGAATAGAAGTGGACAAAGAGACTTATACAAAGGCGAAGAAGAGCAGATAAACGGGGCATAGGAAGGCCACAAAAAAATGGATCGACGACAAGAAAGAAAGTGATACCAGATAGCTCAAGACAGGCGAACATGGGGGACAAAACACAAGGGGAGGACTATGTCCAGGGGTGGACCAGAAGGGGCGGCTAAAGAAGAAGGATAATCTTTTGGATTATGTGCATTTGGTGTTATATGGTGTAGAAATAGAAATGGATAAGATAATTAATAATAAAATTCATTTGATCTGGATAGTGATTATAACGAGTGACCCAATCGACCAATTAGCTTATGAAAGACCTACACATCAAGAAAAGATATAGCCCAGTCTGGTTATGCAAAAATCATCGATTTCACGGCAAAATTTTTCGCAGATATCTGAAGCTTTTAAGTCATAGGTATGCGAAAATTTTTTCGACCTATTTTAACCATGCTGGGCTAATAGGGATCAGTTATATTTAACGTTCATTAAAAACTGATATAATAAAAAAAATTGTGGATGTATAAGATAATTCAGAAAAGGTGAGATGATAAATATATCATCGAACCTGAAACGTAATTTCAGTTTAAGAAAACATGATTCCAGAGCTGAAAACTCGAAGGCTTCCTTAAATATACCCGATAATCCAGTATTCCAGATACTTGTCTGAAAAAAGGAAAAGGAAAATAGGTAGAAGAAAAATATACCGTCAGAAAAATAACAAACAAGAACCATCGCCAGATGCTCCCGCAAATTAGAGAATCTTGAATGAAAATTTTAGTAAACAGGGACGACAAATTGAAACTCATAAAAATGTCTTGATTATGTTCGTTATTATCCAATACACTAAGTATCTAATAACAAACCGAGAATTAATTTACTTCGTTATTCTAAATATTTCGGTATTTTGTTTACACGGTAGGCGGCATTTTGTTTAACCGAATGATCTCATCGCACCCTTAGCAGAAACAATTTATAGTCGAACACCGACCAAATTTAACTGCGAACATTCTTTGTGTTCGTCCCAAAAACCGACAGGCCGTGGTTCCTGACGAGCAACTAACGAACAGCTCGCAAGCGGTTCGTCCCGGCGTACAAATTAACGAATATAGCGTTCACAAACGGTTCGCTAACAGTTCTGCCCGCATATGTGTACCCACCTTTAGGTGCGAAATCAGGAAGAATTTCGATCAGTACAAGGATTAAATTGATTTGATAAGTATTTTGTGAGTTTGTAGATTGTGAGTTAATACTATTGACAATGAGGCAAGCTTGTGGATTTTGGGACGACCGTCAATTCTGGGAGACACAATTATAGGAATTATAGATTTTTTGATATTGCCAGTAAGCTTTGATTGGTTGATGATGAAAAATTTTGTATCTTCGATTATAAGGATGGGCTAATATTAATATTATTGTAAACTGACATATCCTTGAGCAAGTCGTGGTTATTAAGTATATAGGAAAGGGCATCGAAAATAACAATATCGTTGCCATTGTCCATTGGAAGGATTAATATATCAGAAAGACAACGATTTTTAGAGCTGCGAACTCGTTGTGGGTAATATTAGAAATAGTCGGCAGCGTTTAGGACAAGACAGAATTTTTGGTAATAATTGTTCGGAAAGCGGAAACATTTTCTTCAGTTCGAATTCGTTGAGGTCTTCAATTGATACATATTCCGCTTCTAACCGAACAACATCTTCAAACAATAAGATGATAAATCGACTTCTTGTCTGATTGAAATCAGATTTTAGAGAGGGAAAAGAGACTAAGAAAGAGGAGAACATGGATTTTTTTCTTAGAAGTACGAGATTGTATTTTTTTTGTATAATTTCTCTAAGAAATAAGGATTTTTATTTTATTTCTGGTCGTTAAGTACTTAAATTATTGGGAACAGCAACGTTTTCTGCTCCTAGTGGATTTTACCAAGAACGTACAAAATTTTCGCCAATGTACTGAGTTGCAGACTTAATCCAATTGCTTTTAATGAATGCTGGGGTTCTCGAATACCAAGAATCGACTAGTAGTTCTTGTCACAAGTGAATTGTTGTTCACTTGAAACAAGTGAAAACATAAGGAATACATGTAGGGTAGACGATACTAACGGTTGGGTGCTAAACATGTTAGCAGAATGGAAGAAAGAAGAACGGTGAGAATAGCTCGAGATAAATCGCCAACGGGACGAAGAAGTATATACCGACCCCGAAAAAGGTAGAGCGTCAATCTGAAAATTGATGTAGATGGATGAAGTTTAAACGTTCAATTCGCCTAGAATAAAGAAGGACGAAGAAGAATAATCTTAAACTAATCAGATTGGATTAGGATGCCACTTGCAGAAAGAAACCAAAAGTGTTGTGAGAATAAGTGGACGAATGTAGGGACCATTCTCAGTTGAAATTGGACACTGTGACAGGGGGGGAATTCTTTCAAGCCACACTGACAAGCCATAGTTTTTAATCTTGACTAATAGTTAGGGTTCTTTTCCTATTAGCTCCATACTAAAGTAACTGAATATATAAGTGGCTGCGAAAGATATCTTCTTCTTCATGTGCCTATCCGTTACGAATGTTGGCGTACATTACGGCAATCTTTATCTTATCTGCAGCAGCGCGGAAAAGCTGCACAGATGTTGTATTGAACCAGATTCTGAGGTGCTTTAACCAAGATATTCTTCTTCTTCTTCTTCCTGGACCTCGTTTTCCAAATATTTTTCCTTGTAGGATGGCTTGAAAGAAAGCATATCTGAATTCATTTCGCATAATATGTCCGAAGAATTGTAATTTTTGAGATTTGATAGTGGTCAGTACCTATCGGTTCTTATTCATTCTTCTGAGGACATCCTCATTTGTGACTCGGTCAGTCCACGGGATTTTAAGTATTCTCCGATATAGCCACATCTAAAATGCTTCCAGTTTTCTGCACATATCTTCGTTCAAGGTTCACGATTCAACATCGTAAAAAAGGACAGAAAAGACCTAGCATCGCAGCATTCTTACTTTTTTTTCAGCATCCGATTGAAGGTGGATCTAGCTTTTCCGATGCGTGCTCTAATCTCCTGGTTGTTGGTCCATTCTTCATTTATTATGGTGCCGAGGTAGTTGTAGTGTGTCACTCTTTCTGCAGGAGATTGATTGACGTAGAGTTGACCGTAGAAGCTTTGTCTTCTTAACGTTTATATTGAGTCCATATTGTTGACTGTAATACGTGATTTTGTTCATAAGAACTTGTACGTCTCTAAGTTGTCCGCAAATACTATGGTGTCATCTGCATATCTGATGTTGTTTAGCCGGTAACCATTTAGTAGAATACCTTTTTCAGTTTCGTGCAAAGCTTCGATAAATATTCTTTCAGAGTACAGATTGAAGATTAGAGGAGACAAAATACAACCTCTCTAGTACCAACAGCATTTTGTGAACCAGAACTGGTTGGGGGAAATTTGACTTTCACACAGCTTGTAGATTCTCTTGAATGAATTATCTGTAGGAACAATTTTAGGAAATGACCTATAGTACGGTAATCTTCGATTAAGATTGAGAAATAAGCCAAGTGGGGTCGAGACTCAACTGGAGCTAAAGCATCACTAGTAATGATGACTATTATAGATTTGAGTGGAAAGAGAAAAGGACAAATTTTTGTATATTTTATTGAGGATATAAGTATTTCGTTGTCAATATTTTCTGAATTGACTGTATATCCACTTCACCATGACTAGGTACAATGTTAATGTGGTATAATAGTATCACCACCTGGTGATTGATTCTGTGCCCAATAACACTGACACCGTCGAGGCTGTTTTTTTGGCACAGCGGGAATCACTTTAACGCATTGATCTAACAGATTGGACTGCGGCTTCGCTGACTCGACACATTTTTGAGCACAATTTATCATGTGATTTTTTTAATTTGAGGTGACATATCATCGATTTTGTAAGTAGATATATGAATTTTAATTGGGTGTGAATTCAGTTAATTGATAAACGAACTTTACTTATTTATAACGCTACTTTAGACTTTACTTATTTTTATCGTTTATACAGTGTGACCCATTTAGATTGGAAACACCTCTATAAAATTTGAAGTTGTTAACCGATTTTAACCAAATTTTTTTTTAATGTCATGTAATAAAAGGTCGATTGCGGGACAAAATATGAAATATTTAGTTAAATTTTCAGAGCAGTCTACGATACTTTTTCTTCGTCGAAAATGGAAAATTTCTATTAGCGATTTTTTTATTAAAAAAAATTCTACGCCACTGGATTTAGAGTGGCTTCAAATAGCTATGACAAAAATTTCAATAAAATATATTTATTAATAACGAAGTTATGACAACTTAAAATTTTAAAACTCACTAAGCTACGAGTCAAAAAAGAACACCCTGTATCAACAGATAACCATAAAACTAATTATTTTTCAAATAATTTTATTAATAAACAGTTTAATAATATGCACGTAACGCACTTACATTATTAACTTTACATGATACAACTTAAATCTCAGTTTCCATGATAACGATATTACTGTTTGACATTATTTGTGTCATACAAATTTCAGTGCTAGCATAAATTTATGCATAATATCTGCAGCAATATTTACTTCAAATTATTTTAATATTATTTTGTGTCATGGCTGCAAGATTAAGTTTGAGAGAAAAAATTGAAATTATAGGTCTTTTGGGAGATAACGATAGAAATGCCAGGGAAGTTTGTACAATATTTAATGACAGACATGTGGATCGTCCTAATATTAGCTGCGGTACGGTAAACAAAATAAATAGAATCTTTAATGAATATGGTGCAGTATCAAAACTAATTTTAAAAAATAACCCGTTACAAAGAAGAAGAGGAAACAATCAAATCATTTTAGATCAATTCAGAAATAACCCTAATACCAGTTTAAGGAATGCCAGTTTATATTTGAATGTGCCTCGAGAGAGCATTCGGCGATGTCTTAAGGTAAATAATATTAAACCTTTCAAACCAAAATTATTACACACATTACAAGAAGGCGACGAAGCAAAACGTTTATAATATTGTTTATGGGCCCAAGGGGAATATTTAAACAATATAAATTTTCTAAAAAACGTGTTGTTTACCGACGAAGCCACTTTCACTACAAATGGAGTAGTATCATCACAGAATTGTCGCTATTGGACAGTAGATAATCCCCATTGGGTAATAAACTTTAAAAGCCAGTATTCTCAAAAAATCAATGTCTGGTGTGGTATACTGAATCAGCGAGTTATTGGTCCTTTCTTTTTTGAAGAAAACTTGAACACACAGAACTTTTTAGAATTTTTAAACACCGACTTGTGGGATGCTATTCATGAGCTCCCAATTAATGAACGAATTTGTATATCCAGTTAGATGGGTGTTCTGTTCATTACGCCAGAACCGTGAAGCAATGGCTAAATGAAAATTTTCCGAACCGTTGGATAGGCCGGGGTAGTCCGTTGATAGATTAGCCACCCAGATCTCCAGATCTCACAATTTTAGGCTTCTTTCTCTGGGGAGTTATCAAACAAAAAGTTTACCAAACCCGTGCAAGAGACGTAAACGAACTTCGTGCAAGAATTCGACAGGCATGTGCAGAAATTACTGCCCAACAACTAAGAAATGTAATTAGAAATATTTATAAACGCTACGACAAATGTATCCAATTAGATGGTGGATTGGTAGAGGCAACTAGGATTTAAACTAAAATTATGTTTCCATATTTCTGTTAATACAGAGTGTTTTTTTTAACGTTAATACAGTGTTTTTTTCTTAGTGAGTTTTAAAATTTTAAGTTGTCATAAGTTTGTTATTAATGAATAAATCTTAATGAAATTTTTGTCATAGCTATTTGAAGCCACTCTAAATCCAGTGGCGTAGAAATTTTTTTAATAAAAAAATCGCTAATACAAATTCTCCATTTTCGACGAAGAAAAAGTATCGTAGAATACCCTGAAAATTTAACTAAACATTTTATATTTTGTCCTGCAATAGACCTTTTATTACATGACATTAAAAAAAACTTTGGTTAAAATCGGTTAACAACTTCAAATTTTATAGAGGTGTTTCCAATCTAAATGGGTCACACTGTATATATTTTTGGATGACATTTTCGGCAACGAATATGATGTTTTGCTTTTGAAACCATATAATTATAGCATATGATTTGAAAATCATTTATCATAATATTAAAAAAAAAAATCGAAATAAAATGTGTACAAGACGTGTATAACATTAATAGCTGGGTATCTTATGTGGCATAAGACAAAAGGCTTTATAATCCACTTATTGGGAGAAAGTTCGTTATAATAGAGCAATGTTTTACGTATGAATTAAATTGTGAAGAAAGTGTGTAGATCATTGGATAATATTTCAATTAATAAAGTTCAACATTTTATAAAATAACTGATGAGTGAATTTGCAGTAGTATTTAAAATCGGCAAATTTTTTATTGCAGTAATTAATGCCTACAATTTTTGTTTTGATTTACAGATTCTCAGAATAATGTGGAAAATCTGTTAATTAAAAAAATTAGAGAAAACTATAAGTTCCGTTGTGGCGATGTTCATATATCGTCCCTAACGATCGCAACACTATACAATGTAGTCTGTAAGTTTCTGTAATTCCTTTAGGCTGCTGGCAAGAGCAACTGTATCATCAACATCTCTTATTATCAATATCATCAACAGTTGATTATGATTCCTGTACTATTACCTTTAAGAGCCTCTGCGAAGATATTTTCCGAATACAGATTAAAGACAAGTGAAATACTTGTGGCACACTTTTCACACATTTCTTATGGTTATCTATTTCGATAGATTGGGTAGCGAGTGGATACCTCTGTGCGATCCCGGCAGGGGATAGATCTACTTCAGAAATAGCACACCTGCCCACGCGAGCTCATGGATTTCCCCAGTCTCCGGCGGCTCCAACACCCCCAACCAAGGTAGCGGTTGGAACAGGTTTGGAGCAGAGGGTGCTAAGAATCCCCGGAAAAAATCAGGCTACTACAAAGAGCGACAAATGCATATTACTTCATACAATGTTAGAACTCTTAGATCAGACCAGAAGATGATGGCACTGGAGGAAGAGCTGAAAAACATAAAATGGGACATCATCGGCCTCAGTGAAATAAGACGAAGAGGAGAAACCCAAATTACTCTTAAATCAGGATACGTATTTTTCTTTTTAGAGGTAAAGAAGACACTTCAAATGGTGGAGTAGAATTCATTATACCTAGAAAGCACACACAAAATATAGTTGAAATTATCACCATAAGCCTCAGGATTGTATATATCATCTTCAAACTAAATGCAAGATACAACCTTAAGGTAATTCAGACATATGCTCCAACGACTACCCACTCGGATGAAGAAATTGAAAAATTGTATGAGGATATAAATGTGCTCCAACGTTTACCCACTCGGATAAAGAAATTGAAAATTTTTATTAGGACCTAGAAACAGCGTTACATGCCACACCAGCATATTACAGAATAATTATGGGCGACTTTAATGCGAAAATGGGATTTAAACAAGATGATGCAGAAGTAAGAATGGGTAAGTATGGCTAAGGCGAAAGAAATGTACGAGGGCAAAGATTGCTGAACTTCTTACACCAGGAAAATTTATTCATGATGAACTCTTTTTTCGATAAATAGCCGCAGCGTAAATGGACATGAATCAGCCCAGATGGCAGTGTCAAAAATGAAATAGATTATATCATAACAAACAGAAAAGAAATATTCAAAGACATCGAAGTACTCAAGAAATTTCCAATAGGAAGCGACTACAGATTAATCCGAGCTAAGATACTATTAAATGTAAAATTGCAAAGAACAAAGATGATCCTAAAAACAAGAAAAAAGAAATGGATTCCATCAGAAAACAACGACATGTATGAAGATACACTAACCAGACATATACAAGACTGCAAGACGAAATAGAAGATGTAGATCAAGCAAATGATGGCATAATGAAGGTTCTAAAAGAAACGGAAAGGGAGTGCTGCCGGACCGTTCTAACCCATAACGAAAAACAAAGCCAAAATACCAAAGAGCTAATAGGTAAAAGAAAACAGCTGACGGAAAAATACGGCTCCAACTACACAAAAATGAAGAAATTAAATAAATATATCCATCGGTCAATCCGAAAAGACGTAAGAGAAAACAATACAAGAGAAATAACTAAAATTATTCAAGAAAACAACAGTTTAAAAGTTTTGAGACAAAATACGAACAACATAGGCAATAAAAATATGTACAAAATAAAAAACAAATTTGGAAACATTACTACTGATAGAACCAAAATCCTTGAGGTTGTCGAATCCTTTTATCGCCAAATGTATTAGAGCACCGACGAAAGACAAGATCAGCCCCTGCCCAAAATCACAAACCAGGGATCAGAATTAATGCCAAAAATAACTCCATACGAAATCAAAACGGCACTTTTAGAAATGAAAAATAACAAATCCCCCGGCGATGACGGAATAGTGATCAAACTAGGTGAAAATAAAATGATCCAGGCTTTGGTCAAGCTTTTCACCGAATGCATCTACCAAGGAAAAACTCCTCAATGGGACAATGGAGTCATTATTTTATTACACAAGCAAGGAGACAATACAGACCTAAAAAACCATCGTCCTATCAGTTTGCTTTCACATATATAAACTTTTCACAAAAATTAGTAGAATGGCAGAGGATAGGATAGTACGAATAGCACGAGATAAGTCACCAAATGGACGAAGAAGTATTGGCAGACCAAGAAAAAGATGGTGCAACAATTTAAACAATTTAGGGGGCTAATATTGAAGAAGAAACTAAACTCATTAAAGTCTCTAATGCGCATTAGTCGCTTATATTTCGCGGATTGTGGTTGATGAATGTAGAGTTACATTCAATGAATTTTGATGAATGTAATACGTGAGCTAGATCATCAGTAGTACCATAGAAATTAATGTACTTACGTCTTTGCCATCCCAATCTGCAAACCTAATATGTTTCTTCTCGTCAACTAAGACTTGTTTTATTTTAAGTAGAGTGTCCTAGAAAAAAAATTCTAAATAAATATATATTCAATTAATGAATATACTTATTGCTAGTAAAAAATGAAATAGCAAAACCAATAAAGCATCCATTAGTTTTATGAGAATATAAATCGGAAATCGAATTCAGGATTCAGCATAAATCTGTGCTTTCTAAACATTGCAAAGCAAGCAGACACGAATACACTGGTATGGGGATTTACGATTGTATCCACGTCATGCCAATCTGTCTAGACAGAAATCCCTTAGTGAAAACCATCTCCATACCTGAGTAAAATATTACAAATAAAATAGACGGTTTAGGTTTGATTTCGTTACAGCGTACCACCATGCGCTTATATGCATATTTCTGCCTCTTGGCTTCATGAGAGCGAACTCATGCCAAGCTCTAAGAAGTTGAGCTAATTTGTTAGGTGGTTGGTTATGCTTTTTGTTTGTTTGTATGCAGTAAGTATATTGGTCGTTAATTCTCGATGTTCGCTTCAGATATAAGACTTGAAATGACTTTAATTAGATTAGTTGCCTTCAAACAATATTTAATGGCATTATCATCAATAAGAGAAAATTTAATGGTTAACTGTATATCATATTAAATAAAAAGTAGTACAAAAACTTGTTTTTGTAGAAGGCATATATTAAATATATATTATAATAGAAGGATTATTTAAAATTAATCAAAGCGTTTTCGGTCCAAAGAGGATCTTAATAAAATCATGCGTGTTGGCACATAATTTATAGGAGTAAAACTCTTTAATTTACATTTAAATCCTTAAAGTAAATTTAAACTTTAACTATAACAGAACGTTGTAAGACCCCACTAAAAACTAGGTAACCCTGAAGGTGTGCTGCCAGTACAGCGGATGAATGCTCAAAATCGGATGGAACAAGTACCTTATTCTATTGGTATCATCATCATTGTTGGTGCTACATCCTATCCGGCCTCGACTTTCTTCTTCTTCAAGTGTGCTCTCCGCTACGGAGTTTGGCAATCATCATTGCTATTCGTATCTTTGAAGCTGTTGCTCTAAATAATTGGTTAGATGTGCACTGGAACCAGTCTCTTAAATTGCGCAGCCAAGATATACGTCGTCACATGACCAAGATATTCCAACTTTCTTCTCTTGATGGTGATCAACAGCTCCAGTTCTTTGTTCATTCTTCGAAGAACTACACTATTTGTTACTTTGTCTGTCCAAGGTATTTTCAAAATTCTTCTGTATATCCACATTTCGAAGGCCTCTAGTTTATCGGTATTGTTCTTGTTTAAAGTCCCAGTCTCTAGTCCGTACAGCAATATCGAGAAGATGTAGCATCTAACCAATCTCATTTTCAGGTTGAAGTTAATGTCATGACTTCCCAGAATGTCCTTCATATTAACAAAAGCAGCTCGAGCCTTTCCAATTCTAGTTTTTATTTCTTCTGTGATGTCATTGTTGTTATTAACGCTTGTTCCCAAATATTTATATTTGTGCACCCGTTCGATTTCGTTATTGTGAATGTACAGGTTTGCATTCAATCTTTGTTTTTTTGAAATAATCATGAATTTCGTCTTCTTGACGTTCATTGTTAACCCTTTCTCTTCACTAGCTGTGATTACCTTGATTAAAATGGCTTGCAGGTCTTCTACTGTCTCCGCCATTAAAACCGTATCATCTGCGTATCTAATATTATTAATTGGTTGGCCGTTAACTTTTATCCCAATCTCTTCTTCCTCCCATGCTTTCTTCATAATTTCTTCCGAATAGAGATTAAATAGCATTGGTGACAGCACACATCCTTTTCTAACTCCTTTTTTAATTTGAATTGTTGTGCTATTTTCGATGCGTGCGACTGCCTTCTGATTATAATACAGAGTAGATATTATTCTTATATCGCGAGTGTCTAACTGTCCAAACACCTCTGTGTCAAGATGTTAAAGGCAAATAATTCTTCGCGAGTTCCATATCCCTCCCTGAATCCAAACTGAGTTTCTCCGATATCTTCTTCCAATTTTCTGTAAATTCTATTGTGAATTATTTTGAGGAATATTTTTAAGGTGTGGCTCATCAGACTGATCGTGCGATGATCACTGCACTGCGTAGCATGTGCCTTCTTGGGAAGAGGGACAAACGTTGATCTTAGCCATTCTTCAGGAATTATACTGTTTTCATAAATCTTGTTAAATAAGTCTACTAACAAGTGGATTCGATCATCGTCTATCAACTTTAGTATATCCGCTGGTAGCTCGTCTGGTTCTGGAGCTTTGCTATTCTTTGATGACTTCATCGCTTGCATTACTTCTTCTTTGCTTATTTCTGGACCTGTCTCCTCTGGAAAATGATCACAAGGAGGCTGCCTTGTGGCTGCCCACAGGCTCTTGCCTGTGTTAACTTTTTTGTCTTTTGAATATTTATTTCTAGTCCGGTCTCTTTTGCCTTTGATTTTAATTGTGAATATATTTCTGCCGCCTCTTCTGTTCTGCGAGACATGATGCTGATATCATCGGCATAGGCGGCAATCTGTATTGATTTATTTGTTAAGAGATTACCTCTTCCTATATTCAGCTGTCTTATCACATATTCCAAGGTCAGGTGGAATAGTGTCGGTGCCAGCCCGTCTCCTTGCTTTAATCCTTGGGCTATCGTAAAGTTTTCAGTGAGCTCATTTTGGACTCTGACAGTTGCTATTGACGAATCCATTGTTGTTTTTACCAGTCGGATGTATTTTTGGGGGATATTAAAGCTCTGCAATATTTGATATAACTGCGAATTTCTGAGATATAGGTGTTGTAATTTTTCTTACAAGGTCATGATTTACATATTGCTCTGAAACTGGTTGAAATAAGCAAATGAAATTTGGTGGGTTTTAAGAGGTAGTTATTGCTCGTTTTTTGCCATAGAATAAGGAATTTTATTTTAAAAAACTAAGAAAAGACTGAAAAGACATAAAAGATTTTTGTAAGTTACTCACTCACTTCTTGTAACTTATACAAAACTCTTGTAAATTACAATTTTTGGTCTTTACTTAAATATGAGTTCATAAAAAAGACTACAAATCGTTCAGCTTCTATGGTCTATCGGATAACTATCAACAGATCATCAAAATAGACATATTTAATATACTAACATTGTAAAATGAGCCCATATCAGGGACCACACAAGACGCATGCGTCTTCATTTACATAATATTGTAGAAACTTTTGTATAATTTCTTTTGATCGTTTTCATGTTTCGTTAGCGTATTTCCCAAATTGCAGCGTCATTTCGAGTGTTGTATGTTGTCGAATGCAAAACAGGTAAACGTTTTGTGTCGTGTCATTGATATTTATGCTTTTGATTGATGGAGTGTTGTTGCTATCGAAAAAAATACTATCAATTAATTCTATTTAAGAATGAACACAATGGGACAAGGACGTCTAATCATGTTTTATGAATGTGAGGCGGTTGTTACTAAAAGTATATTAGAAAAATATATATTGTCTTCTGTAAATACCTTCCAAGAATACTTGCAAATACGAATACAACGAATAAAATATTAAAAGAAAAAGAAAACTGATGTGTAAGAAGAATTCATCCCCAAGCCATGATGAATGACTACTGTACTTCTAACATCTTATAAGGGGATATTGTAAATTTATCAAACATGCATACAAGGAGCATTTTTATTAAAATAATGGTTTCTTTAATCTTGAATGATAACTGGCATTTAGAATTATTTAAATTTAGTAGGAAGTGTATCATTTAAGAAAGAGGTAATGAACGCTTTACGAGAGAGAAGGTGTCCGGGTTAGTTGGTGAAAGGGTCACGGACTATCTGTTAGAGAGGAAAAGTGTGGTAGAAAAAGAAGTGGTGGTTGACGTAACGGCTGGAGTGCCACAGGTGTCGATCTTAGAAGCCACGCCGGGGTTCCTAAGTACGCGCACACACCGAGGCGCCAAACCTCGCTCCAACCATAGGATCGTACCATATTATCGATCGCCAGGTAAAATAAATGCATTATTTTAAATGCGAGCATTCACTGTCAGTGCTATGCTCTAGGCGAGGATACGATGCGATGGTCTCCGTTATAAACGTACCCTAAGACTGACGGCGCAGTGACCTACTGATATGACGGGGTTATGAGCCAACAATACGGAGAGGGTGTAACCTCTTTCGCATTTGTGGACAAACTTGTTATGCTGGTAGTGGCGCGGGACAGGGAGGACCATATCTTCGGTGCGCAGCGTATATGCGACCAAGTCGAGGAATTGATGAAAATGCCTGGACTAGATCTGGCTGCAGATAAGACCGACGCTATAGTTTCCAAGGGATCGCGGAACCGGGACCGAATAACAATTGAAAGTGCAGGAGAGTAGTTCCAACGAAATGTGTAAGACATTTAGGTGCGACTCTAAGTAATCAGAGTGCTATGGTGAGAGCCGCTGCGCTGGGGGCCTAATGCCTAACATCGGAGGGCGCAAATCTGAGAGGAGATGGGCCTTTCATTTTGTTGTGCAACAGATCGTCCTCTATGTGGCACCTGTCTGGGGTACGGCAGTTTTAACAAAGTAGTCAGCAAATTGTTGTACGGCTTGGTGTGCTGGTAATATCTCACCTAAGTCTACAGCAATCCACTTACCTACGTCTAATGGATCTAGGATATAGATAGATAGATGTATCTAGCCCGACGTAATTGTCATTTAAATACTCAGTAGCCAATGCAACTTTTTGAATAAAGCAAAAAGAATGCCAACGGAACGTTGCCTTTTCTTTGTTGCCACAGAAAAGGCAACAAATGTTTGTAGCAGATTATTTTTTAATAAAAATTGTTCTTTTTGATTGGTTGTCACTTCCACGAAGTTCAATGAGTCATATACTTCTTGCACGCACTTCGGAATTTTGAGAATGACTTTTTTCTGCCATTATAAATATTTTTTCTAATCAAACATACATCTTCTACAGTAAAAGTTACAGTGCCAGTTCGTGTAAATTTCATGTATGTAATTTCTATGTATATATGTAATTTCTATGTATCAACTTCAATGGTTGTCACACAAATCGTCCATTGCCTTCCGCTTAACCCCATTACTTAATGTTTGCCAGTTTAACAATATTTTTGATAAAGTTTCATGGTTGTGGTTATCACTACATTAAACTACACTGTTACAAATACTTAGAGTTTTAACAAATGCTTTACAACTTCTTTATACACACTGCCAACGTTTGAAATTATTAGCAAATATTTTATTGAAGTTATTTGTAATTGTCAATAACTAGCATAGAGTTGCCCTTTTAGATTAACATTTCCATTATTTCAAATTTCTTTATGATGTACTAAAGCCATTCAAACCCAATGCCAAGCCGTTTAATATATATATATATATATATATATATATATATATATATATATATATATATATGTATATATATATGTATATATATATATATATATATATATATATATATATATATATATGTATATATATATGTATATATATATATATATATATATATATATATATATATATATATATATATATATTAAACCTAGATAAAGTTTTGAGGAATGTCTCCCTTATTTTTCTAGCTAACGTAATCCTGGTATAAAAAATTGTCGGTTGTTATGTTTCTTCCCGTCATTTCTATGTACTACATTAGACGTTTTACAACGTCAAAGGCCCAATTTGATATTTTGTATGCGCCACTTGGCTGCTTACGGCAATATATATCTAAATTGGCGGTATAAAATGTTCGGGTATCTCATAACGCATATATTTTTATCCCGTACTTCGCAGGTTTGTTGGGTACATATTGTATTCTCCTATTGTACACCTACCTTCATGATCACCCCCAGCCCTTTGCTGGATCACCCCTATGCTGGACATAGGCCCCCTAATTTTTGTCCATTGTGCTCTATCTTGAGCACTCTTCATCCAATTTCTTGAGATCGTCAGTCCAACGAGTAGGGGATCTTCCTCTACTTTTTTTTGTCTAACCTCAAGCAATCTCTTTGACCACGTTTCATCACTGATTCGGGCGACCTGTCTGGCCCAGTTTCCATTTTCCTCTGAGCTATTTGCAGCGTTTTAGAAGTTGTAGCTGTCAATGTCAAAGTTTCGGCACCACAGGTCATTACAGGCAACACACATTGGTCAAATGTTTTACGTTTTAAAGAAATTGGTATATCTCTTTTAAATGTCTTTGAGTATTCTTCTTCATAATTCGCATGTTTCGTTGTCTCTTATGATCTTTATTTCGCGTGTAAGGTATATGTATTTTTCCACCAGCTCTACTTTTTTGTCTCCAATATTGATATTTCCTCTACTAGGTTTGTCATGAATTTTGTTTTGGAGATGTTTATTTTAAGACCCACACTGGCACACACCAACTGAAGTTCATGTAGCATTGTACATATTTCCTTGAGGTTGTCCGAGAACAAAACTATGTCGTCTGCGAATTTCAAATTTTTTAATCTTCTACCGTCACTGTTCGAGCCTTTCTCTTCCCAGATAAGTTTTTTACAAGCATATTCTAGTACTGCGGTAAACAGTTTAGGCGATAAGGTATCACCCTGTCGAACTTGTCTGCCGATTGGGATATGATTCGTGTTTTTATATAGTTTCACCGACATAGTTGCGTTCTTTTATGCATTGTAAATTAACCTTGTATATCGGTAGTCAATGCGGCATGCTTGTAGTGCTTCCAGGATTTTGTTAAATTCCACCGTGTCAAAGGCTTTATGGAAATCTACAAAAGCCAGAACGAGTGGTCGATTGTAATCGATAGACTTTATTACCGTTTTAATGCTCTGTAGGTGATCATTTGTCTCAATCCGGTACGAAATATCGCTTGCTCTATTGGCTGGTAGAAATCAAGTTTTTTCTCAAGACAATTCTGTACTATTCTTGTAAGGAGTTTGTATAGGTGACTAGGAAGACTTCTAGGCTGTAGTTTTCTAATTCATGGGAATCTCCTTTTTTGTACAATAGAGTTACCTCAGCATTGTGACATTTGTCGGGTATATTACTATCCAAAAGTCACATGTTAAAAAGGTTTTTTATTTTCTTAAGTAGGCAAATGCCAATTATAATAATAATAATAATAATAATTTATTCATCCTAAAAGATCATTTACATGATATAGGATAAGTCGAATAAAAAATATAAAATACTTATAAAACATCACAATTTCAGAATTAAAAGATAAACAGTACATAGGATTAATTATTTACATCACCCAGATATTCACCTACACTATAGAAACAATTTTGCAATAGAAAAGATTTTAATTTACCTCGAAATTTATTTAAATTCGATTCAGATTTAATACTGTTGGGAAGATGATTGAAAAGTCTTATACCCATATAATACTGGGATTTTTCAAATCGTACTGTATTATGTTTTGGTACTCTGATGAAGTCATTATGCCTAGTTGAGTACTGGTGATAATCAGAGTTTAAATGAAAAGTAGTTATATTGGCTTTTATATGTAGTATACATTTAAAAATATATATAGAAGGTACTGTTAAAATGTTGTATTTTTTAAAATATTGTCGACATGAATGCCTATATGGTAAATTAAAAATTAACCGAATTATCCTTTTCTGAGAGACAAACACTCTTGCAGCAATCACAGCACGACCCCAAAGATTTATATTGAAGGCCAAGTGAGAATAAACAATAATTGCATAATAAACATTCAATAACTGTTCCTTTTTAAGAAAACTTTTTAATTGCAATATTGCGTGATAACTAGTATTTATTTTTTTGCAAACATGATTATCAGTAACTACACAATCTTCGTCTGGAAATTTGTTATTCTTAGCTCTTTTTAGGGCTAGTTTTATTTCGTCTATTGTGATTTAAAAAAAATTAAAATTAAAATTTTCGGTAGTAGTTCTGATCCTTGGTTGACAATGAGCTTTTCCCTTGTTAATATTTCTTGTACTTGATCTTCTCTGCTATTTGCTTTGTGTTGGCTTGTGTACAGCAATTTGTAGAAGTCTTCAACTATTTTAAGGGTTTCCTCTCTGTTGTTTGTAAGATGATCATTTTTGTATACTCTGACAAATTGTGTGAGTTTGATAATTTTTTATAAATTTATCAAAAAAACCATCTAATGGCTGACAGCTTCTCTATTTTACATCTATCACCACTTGTGTGTTTATCATCAAATCTCAATGAACGCGCAATGAATAGGAAACGTTTATAGCTCATAAGTGCTCGAACAATTTCAATTCCGATTCCATTTATTTCCCAAAGTTCCATCACATTTGTGCGATTGTCGTGCTTTATGCCAATCAAATAAAGGACTCCGAAGAAGGCCAACAACTCACTTCCGACCACATTCCTGCAATCTCTATCTCTCAAATGTTGCATTTTATTTCTATGTTGGTATAAATTGGTAAAAATTATGATTTCATCAACCATATCAATATTGATAATAGTCACAAACGCATAAATTTGCAGTTCCTTTTAATCCCTAGTTTTGTTGCTTTGTCTTAGATGTGACAAAAGAAATTTTAAATCACTTAATTGTTTTATCCTTGCCAATGAATGCATCTTCAACGTTTTCGTAAAACACGTGCTCCTCATTTGACATATCTTGCTCTGAACATGTATAGTCTTGGTTCTCCTCAATTTGTTGCTCATCCAAATCACTATCACTCTCCAATATCTCATCTGTTTCGTCTTCAATATGTGTCATATTATTTAGTTGTTATAATATTCTCTAATTGTGCTTGGGTTAACATTTGCTAACTCTTACTCAAAGTGGTTCTTTCAAGCTCATGCAATTTCACAAAATAAAGTTTTAAACTTATTGCCCAGAAGAATGAATGCTAATACAGGCTCGTAGAGGTAATACGAGGTATTAATTAAATCGAGAAGTAATTTGTATAGGTTTCCTTATTTTTAGTTTGTTTCTGAAGATTATTGAATAGGTACCAATTTGTATTATTTTATTTTTTTGTATTCTTTTGTAAGTTTATATAGTTCTTTTTAAATAAAAGTTTTTCATACGCATTTCCTGTCTAAAATATACCTTAAAATTCTGTATCTGAGCATGCCAATCGTGCATAAGGGTTCAAAAAAAAAATAAATTCAAGGGGTTTCCGTTTTCACTCGCGACGGTGAGTGTATAATCATATATCATGGAGTGTTACATAATTTTTATTAATAAAAACATACAAATCTCTGTTGACCGTTACTATGATCAGCATTTAACCAAGAAACATTACTTTTGATTCATATTAACAATCATTGATAAAAAAACAGCGACTCACTTTTTCAATTCTACCAACACAAGCCTTATCTATGACTCTATTGATTCCCGGTTACAAAAGAGGTAATAGTACTTGTTAGAGATCACGCTGATCCTGCGTTGACTGCCCGTTAAGTTTACTAATGGGACAACACCTGCGTCACTGCATGCCCGCCCTCCTGCAGCGACTCTCTACAAGGGGCCGCCGGCAGGGGCCGACCCTCGACCGCCCAAATCTCAGCAGGGTCCGAACGGCCCGTGCCCAGAGACACGATCCGGTACGGATCTGTCGTATGATGGACATTACAATCCCTTTGTTTTTTAATAAAACATTTATCCAGTAAACATTGGCATACAACAAAAAATATATTAGGATGAGGAAATTAATAAATAATGACTTAGTTACGACTATACGTAACATTTTATATTACTATTTTGAGTGTTTTGTATGTGAATAATACAGCTTCAGCAAGTTACATTAATCCTGTTATATATAATTATAACGTATTTTTAAAAAAAGTATGTAAGAAGAGATAAGCGTGCCATATGCTTGAATTATTTCCTTATAGTTTAAGATTTTTTAAGGTAAATACGATGTCTGAGGATAAATGGTCTATTGGTCATATATAACAGTTATTAGACACATATTACCTATGCTGCTCTAATTTGGTAGAACAAATAACACAGGAAAAGTGAATGTCAGAGTTGTAAAAAGTGTAAAGGCTGGCTTGTGTAGAAATTATGGATGCAATGATATTGTGTCCCTACTATAGCCGAACTTCTCCCTCTGCATATACATGTAAGAAGGGTTGCTCTAGAAAGTGACTCTACGCTAACACAAGCTCAGTATCTAACACTCGGCGACGTCTGGAAATTTGGATAGGAACTACGCAATCCATGAAAGTGTCCACATACTTTATGTCTGCAAAACAAGATTTTGAAATTACACTAAATATCATATATCATTGCTTCTGGTTCAAGCTCAAATATCCCTTTAACCTCAGACAAACCTGAATATCATCAACAAACTCATTCAGCTTTGGATTTCCCAGATTTCGCAGATTTTTAGATCCAGATTATTACGCCGAAAAGATTTGCATTAAAAAAAATCTATACTTAGAGTCAGAAGTAAATAAAACAAGAACCATGTGGATATTTTATCTTCCAAAAAATCGGATTGCAAGTAGTCTAAAAAGACAGATCCAAAATAAAAAGCACCTACCATAGACGTGCTAACTAAAGTTCAAATAAGAAACAGAAGAGGACCATTCTCATTTGCCAAAAATGTGACGTAGCATTATACAAGGAATGTTTTTCTATATAACATCAGAAATGAAGTTTGAAATAAATTTTTTTTTCTTTAACAAATTTTGTGTTAGTGTGTAGATGTAGTAGTAGAAATATTTACCAGTGATTTGTAGGTACTGGTAAATGCGAAGACGCTCACTGGTGGCGATATTTATCACCTCATAAAAGAAAATTTTCAAGATAATTTCGGTTGCTTTATCTCAGGTAACTTATTAACTGAGTAACTCAGAGTAACTTCACAATTTTCAAATTCGTCTTAAAAAGACAAAATGAGTTCTGCGCCTTAAAGGGTTAAAAGCAGCCGATAGCTGCTTATACATAGACGGTCATACGGTCCGTAACCATCAGCAGAACAAAGCAAAGCGGAGTATAGAAATAGATAGTACTTTAATACTTATAGAAGCGTGTTTAGCGAGAGACTTCTATTGCATAATACAGTGGGTGATCAAATTATTATGATCAATCACAAAAGTTTAGGTTTTTCAAATTTATTCAAAAATTTTATAATAAAATCATATGCTGCTATACGATTAAGGTATGCCAATATATTTTGTCACTAATAACCTAACTTTTTTGACGTTTACAGCTCTAGAATTGTCATTTGTGTCAAATTACGTGAAAACATACACATTGTGGTGAATTTGCGCTTGGAGTTTACAACTGAATTTGTATGTTTTTGTATTGTTTTTGAAAGATTAGTATCGTTTTATCTTTGTAGTATGTTTTATTAATATATTAGTGGTGATTGTGGGTGAAAAAAAAACGATCAGTTTTAATTTTAAAGACATTTTCAAAACATTTCGATTTTTGAGAAGAAAATCATAATGGGTAAGGCTAAAGACGTCCCTGTGTGTAAAATGGTGGAGATAAAGACACTTTTATTGAATACAAAGCTTTCCCAACGTCAGATAGCTCAACAATGCCAAGTAGCGTAAGCAACAGTGAGCAATATCAAGAAAAAAATGGATACCAACAAACCCCTGACTCACCAGCGTGCCCAAAAATGTGGTCGAAAGCATGTCACTACACCCAGAGACGAAAGAAAAATGAGGGATATCTTCGTAAACAATAGAAAGAAGCCAAGAAGAATCCTCACGAGACTTATTCGTGAAGCTGGGATGCCAGTTTCTGACATGACAGTCTGCAGAAGGCTTGCCGAGCAAGGTTTCAAATCATGTCGCCCTGCCAAAAAACCAAAGTTGACCATCGCAATGATGAAAAAGAGACTAGAATGGGCCAAAGAACACCAAAATTGGACAATTGAGGATTAGAATAAGGTAAATTACGTCACTACTAAAGTTTAAATCCCTATAACCACTGTTTTTATCCTAAAAAAATATCTTATAGTTTTTTATATTCACAGGTTTGTTTCTCCGATGAGTCTACAGTGGAGATACTCATGGATAAGTCAGCCTTCGTCCAAAGGTGAGTGGGTGAAAAATATCACAAGGATTGCATAGTGGAGCGAGTAAAGTATCCTCTCAAGATCATGGTATGGTCTGTGATCAACAGTAAGGGTACAGGTAGACTGTACATTGTGAATGGCATGATGAATCAACATCAGTATATTGAAGTTCTGGAAAGAAAGCTCATGCCACAAATCAAAGACTGGTTTGGCTAATCAGAGGATTTTACCTTTATGCACGATTCAGCACCGTGCCATAAGACAAAAACAGTAACATCGTACCTGGAAAAAAAGAAAATTAAAGTACTGATGTGGCCAGGTAATTCCCCAGACCTCAATCCGATCGAAAATCTATGGGAGCTTATGAAGAGGCAGATTGCCCAGGAAACTGTCACAAATAAGCAGCAGTTAATTGAGAGACTCATTGCCACCTGGCACAGAAACGGTAAAATAAAAGAAGACTGCCTGAGAAACATTCAAACCATGCCAAGGAGGATCAAAGCTGTCATTGAAGCTAAAGGAGGTCACACAAAATATTAAAAAAAATTGTTATTTAAGGTCAAAGAAAAAAATATTTTAAAATTTTGTAAAAGAACGTGTTTATGATCTATTTTTATATTATATTCACATTATTAGACGCTTATATGCAGTTTTATTCTTTATTAAACAGCAAAATACAAAGTTTTTTGGAGTGATCATAATAATTTGATCACCCACTGTACATGCAACATCATACAATCACAAGAGGTCGAGATTAAAGACAAAACCGTACTTTTTATAGGAGGGTCAAAAACAGAGAAGTAGGAAGGGAGGTTACAGTCCTAATACTAGACTGTCAGTATTTTGTACCGCACCTACTGATCTAGATTATGACGAATTAATTCTTCGCTTGTGTATAGCGATTAAAACTTCGCTATACACAAGGCTCGACGGTTTCGTTGACCAGTACTGGTAGATTATGGGCACAGGGTTATTCTTAGTGGTAAAAAACATAAAAACGAATCGATAAAAAAAAAAACAGAAATGGAAAAACATAAATAGGAAAACTGTTCTGGCTACGTAACATTAGACAATGGACAGATCGAACTGCCGAGGAATTGTTTTACCTATCTACCGACAGAGAAACATTTCATCAGCTTGTGAATATGACAGCCAACGCTTGAAAACACGCACGACACCAAGAAGAAGATAAAATATACCACAAAAGAATTAGAGCAATTATATATCATATCACACAAAGTAGTTAAGTCCGTTTTTTCAAGTAGATACCTACTCGTAGCGTTGTTATTTGACCCAGTTTAGGTTCGGTAAAAGGCAGTATTAATGTCTATCTGGTAGTGTGTCATAAGGTTTTATTGTTTTCGGAATTCTTATTTAAAAGGTAATCAATCTTTTAGTTTTCTTATTTATGCATTTTATACGTAAATATATGGCAAAAAATGGTTTATTGCTGATATAACTCACTTTATGAAGTTCGTACAGCCGTTTAAAACGTTGAATTAGGCGGTTTACTTTCTTCCTTTAAATTCTCGGATTGGAGCGGCATTATATAATCGCACCTCGCCTCTCGCCAACACCACAGTGTAATCTCAATCATTTTGCAACTTAACGTGTACCAAGTAAAATTCTCTTCGTATGTAGCAGAAAAATAAGAATAAATTTAATTTAGTTACATACGTTTTGTAATAAAGTATTTTTGTAATTGTGCTAAATAAAATAAAGTGCTTTAACCTCACCAAACATTATTTACTGCCAATTCGATTTGTAAAATTTACTTTAACTTTAAAATTGTTTCGACAAGGAATTCTTAAATCCAAGTGTTAATAGTCAGCCAGTTCCAACGCCTACTTATGTTGTAGAGAAGACAATTCACAACAATTAGCACAAGGAAACATGAAAACTAACCTAAGTCCTCTATGCAATGGATTAACTATGAAAATAAAACAAAACAGATAAAACATAACTAACAATAGAATATATTCAATTATGCTTAAGATTCACATCGGACGCTAAATAAATGAGAAAAATAAGAATGTAAATAGGCGAAGAAAAGCAAGCGACAGAAATATAAAGAAATACGAAAAAAATATCTTTTCCGTGACAGGGGTCTACAAAACACAAGTCGAACTACACTTACATCGTACAAAGCGGAAAATGAATAGAATCGAAAGAGTATGCCTATTTATAGGAAAATATCCAAATAGTAGAATACCGTTGACTTGTTGTGTCGTGTAAAATATACTTCATAGAAAATTCGTAACGGATAGGCACCATAAGAAGAAACGAAGCATATTATATTAAATTAAAGGGTTTTACTCTAAGTATGCCTATTTGTCGATGGTTTGTTTTGAATTTTGCAGAGAGCTCGTTACAATTTTTAAAAATATCATATTGCTAACTTATCAGCTTGTCATAATTTAACGATTGGAAAAAATCTTACATAGAAATCTTACGATATATCATAATCTATTTAATGCCATTGGATCAAACATTATTTTTGTTATAGCAAATAAAATAGTGTACACGCCATCACCTTTTGCGAATTGCGAATGTATTTTTAATTATAAAATGTCTTAATTTTAAATAGATGATATTATGTACCAAACACGAGTTAACTTACATATTCTGGCTTTAGTTTCTTGTCACCACCCCTACCAACGGTCCTCTCGAGTTTTTCCAAATGTTTCATTAACATCTCTTCATCTTTCAATCGCAACTCTTCACAGATAATATCCAGATCTCTCACAGGATCAACTTCTCCTTCAACGTGAGTAACATCGTCATCCTCAAAGGCTCCTGGAAAGAAGGTTTAATAAGTATTTATATTCTATCAGCGCCTGCCAACGTAAAATACGATACATTTTATACTAGTTTTATGTAATCTCTTCTCAATTAGAAAAAGTGAATACATTAGTACAAATAAGAATAGTTTCACAATAAAATGAGACAAAGTGTAATACGTGAACCGAAGAGTACGACATGATCTTACCGTACCATAGCTGTGTGTACGACTCAAAACGTATGACACCCAATACTATCATTACTACGAATAAACTACTTTTCTTGCTCTCTATTTTGTTGATATACTTTTTTCCTTTGTTATGTAGAGAATTCTTCGGACAGATCCATTTTTAATTTCAATTTAAATCGTTCTCATGCTACAAGAAAATGTACATGATCATCCACATTTAAGTAATGACGTTGCTGGCATCTTTTATTCAAATATATTGCTGTCGGTCAGTAGTAAAGTCAACGTTCGCAAAAATATTTTTTATTAATTATTATTTATTTAAAATTATTTAATTTTTTATTTAATTATTAATTGAGGCATAGCCTTGTTTGAAATCTATGAATATATTGTGGACGTCAATGTTATATTCCCACGATTAGTTTAGAATTTGTTTCACTGTGAATAGCTGGTCAGTTGTAAATCTTCCTTGTCGGAAACCAGTTTGATATTCCCCAACAATGTTTTCAGTTAGTTGCTGGAGTCGTTTATTTAGTATATAAGTAAAAACTTTGTACGCTGTGCACAAGAGGCTTATGCCGCGATAATTTTCTCATTTCAGTTTATCCCTTTTTATAGATTGGGCATATAATGCCGGTTTTCCAGCCGTTACGGATCTTTTCCTCATTCCAAATCTTGTTGATAAGCATATGCATTTGTCTTACTAAGTGTTTGCCACCTAATTTATATAACTCAGATGGGACTTTGTCCATACCTGGAGCTTTGTTATTCTTCTGTGCTCGTATTGCTTGTTTTACATCTTCCATCGTCGGGGGTCCTATATTTTCTGTGTCTCCTCAATGTGATACATGTCAATATGCTATTCATTTTTTTTGCATTCCTAGGAGAGTTAGCTAATAGGTTTTCCCGACTGATTTTATTTCTTTTGAATCACTGGTTATTTGCTTTTCTTGATTTTTGCATAGATTTGTTTGGGGTTTGTATCCTTCTCTTAAATTGCGTAGATATCTATACGCTTCCCTTATATCGTTGCTTTCGAGATTTTCTTCCAATTTCTGTATATTACCGTTCTCGTATTTTCTTTTCTCTGTTCGCCATATTTTATCGGCCCTCCGTCGTAGCTGGATCTTCTTTCTCTCTGGTTCTTCTTTTTATATATATGTATATATATATATATATATATATATATATATATATATATATATATATTTCTTGTGTTCTTCATTACTTTTCTGTATAGCCTTTTTACACTCGTCATTAAACCATTCTCTTTTTGTTTGTTTCTTTTTTTTGCCTATGATCTTTCTTGCTGCGTCCATTACTTTTGTTTGAACTTCTTTCCAATGTTCTTCGGTGCCTAGGCTGCCTGTATTTGTCAATGTTTGTGTTATTTCTGTCTCATAGTTCTGTTTGATATCTTGTTAAATTCTGCATCTGTATTTTATCTGTACTAGGAGATGTTCAGATCCGCAGCATGCTCCTCTTCGGCTCTTTACATCTTGTATGCTTGTTGCGGCCCTTTTGTCTATCAAGACATGATCAATTTGGTTGGCGGTTGTTCCAACAGGCATAAGTTGATAAGTAATTCTTTATTTTCATTGGTGTTTTGATGGAGTGAATGTTTAAGTAATATTCTTTCAGTATTTCCCCAACTAAATTTGTAATAGAAATATTTAATAAAATGTACTTGTTTGCTATATTGATTATTTTTCATTTTTTAACCTTCATTTGTGAATTACAACCAATTATTTATTATGAACACATTTTTTTTCAGAAGTGGGCTCAACATTTACTGAACTATTAAGTTTCAGGACTTATTTGTGCTTATTTCTAGTAAAGAGTAAAGAGAAATTTAGATAGAAAACAGCGATATACTTACTGCATAAGTGAAATATGGAATCACAGGCGCTGATGTGTGAAAGGAATGCATTTCCGAGTCCCTGGCCTTCCGACGCTCCTTTTACTAGACCTGCGATATCGACAATGTTGAGAAAAGCTGGCACTTTGCTAGAAATAAAAGAAAATATATTAATTGTGAGGATAACTTTTTTGTGAGGATAAGTTTATAACGTGGTCCTTTTATTCACGAATGGAATATATGACGGAACGACTAAGCAAGTGCAAATTTCCATGACTGCATTATGTTGCACACTTACATTACAGAATAAATTGCAAAATTAATAAATATTTGTGATATATTAACTAAAAATCTCTGAAACATTATAGTGCAGTGAATAAAGGTTTTAAGTAAGAAATATGTTAGCAAACAATATCTACCCTATGCCGAAGTGTCATTTTCCCTTGGGGGTGGTAACCACCCCAACAGGGGTTTTAACCTGAAAATAACCTCAAGGATCGTTAGAAATATATTCTAAGCAAATAATGTTCTTTTTTTTTATTTTTTTTTTGAAAAATCAATACTTTTAGACTCATTCGTGATAATAAAATGAAAATTTCAACTTTTCTTACGTTTTCAATCGATTTTTCACGATTAACTCAAAAAATTTACAGTTTATCGACAAAATTGTTAATGGATAAAATGTAGTTTATAAACTGTTGTTCCCTTGTTCGTTTGTTCCTTTGCTAGACTTGTAGCATTTGCATTTTCCTTGATATAAGTTTTGAAATCCACTCGTATATGTATTAAATTGAAATCCCCTCATATATGTATTAAAATAACGAAGAATGTCTCTCTGTTCCTATCTCACGAGTCAAAACCCAAATAGTATTTCCTTCTTTTTACGTCGCCGAGTTAATGTAAACCATTTTAAAGTTTGTTTATATCACGGAAGCAAATTCTTTGATATTTTTCTTTGATCGAAACCGCTAAATATTCTACGTTTCAAATAAACATTCATTGAAATCGCTGAGAAGTTTTTGCCGGCAAGATAATTGCCACACTCTCGCTGAGGCTGAGGCGTGGTCAAGAGCGGTGGGCCTCAACGTTATGTCCAAATTCTACGTCGAATTTGAAAGTTTTCTGTTTTATTCCTTTTCATGGAAAATGCGTAGCAGTTTAATCAGTTTAATGGTTCAGTTGCAGTTTAAGTGAGGTTTGGAAGAATCGTTATTTCCATTCTCGTTTTGTTTCTCCCTGGTTGTCACCCCAGGTTTTTTGGCAGTTTGGAGATGAATTTTTTCGTGTTCAGAGATTTCCCATCTAGTTCTACCCCAAGAAAATTTAATAGATCCAGTTCCCGACCCCAGATATTATGCAGAGTGAAATTTAGTGAAATTCAAGGTAACTTTTTGTGTTTAATTTTGAAGTAACGACAGACATTTTTTTTAAATAATAATTGCTTTCACAATTTAAATTTTGATAATAAATATTGTAGATCTTATGACAGCTAGTTTTAGCATTTTTGACATTGGTTTGTTGGGTTTTTTAAAAAAGGTTAACCTCTTTATGATAGTTTTATTTAAAAAGATAATTCTTTACTTGTAATAATTTTTATTTGCCACAGTTTATAGCCGAGTAACATTTGTAAGTTTTTGTAGCATCTCATCATCATCATTGTCGCTCTGCACTGTCCCTCGCTTGCATTTTCCAGTTGCCGACTCCGATCTTCTCGGCATCTTGTATTACCCCGTCCATCCACCTCAGCTTTGGTCTACCTCGTCTTCTCATTCCCACGGGTTGCGCTGTTAGAATCTTTTTTATCATGTTTGACTCAGGGGCCCGGGCTACATGTCCTGCCCACTGCAGGCGGTTTCGCTTAATTATAGTGTTAATATCTTTACCACCAAACGTATGCTTGTAAATATTCTGCAGTTCAAAGTTATATCTACGCCTCCATATTCCGTTCTCACAGACCGCTCCGAATATCTTGCGTAGCACCTTTCTTTCAAAAATGGATAGAGCGGATTCATCTGTTTTCGTTAGCGTCCATGCCTCTGATCCATATGTGAGAACGGGGACTATCAGTGTTCTATACAGCCTTATACGAGTTTTTTGTGACAGACGTTTGTTAGCTAAGTACTTTGATAGACCATGATAACACCTGTTTGCAATTATTATTCGCCTTTTTATTTCCTCAGAAGTGTTATTATTCGGGTTAACCGATGTCCCTAGATATATGAACTCTTTGACTGCTTCGAAGTTTTGGTCATTGATGTTTAAATTTGTGTCAACATTTCCAGCTCTTGTGTTTGTGTTAGTCGCCATGAATTTGGTTTTATTTTGATTTATCTGTAACCCCATTCGTTCTGCTGCTGCTACTAGCTCGGTTAGGATTTCCGAGGTTCTCGCCCTAGTTTTTGTTATAATGTCCACGTCGTCTGCATATGCTAGAATTTGGACTGATCTATTAAATATTGTTCCCCTGCTATCTAAATTAGCGTCTCGTACAACTTTTTCTAAGGCGACATTAAAAAGCTGACACGCCAACGCATCTCCCTGCCTTAACCCCCTATGTATTTGAAATGGGGTTGACGAGTCGTTTTGAATTTTTACTGCTGATATCATCTTCGCCATTGTCACTTTTATCAAACATATGAGTTTTTTTGGAATTCCTAATTCATTCATAGCGTTGTAAAGACTTGGTCTTAAGACACTGTCATATGCCGCTTTAAAATCGACAAAAATATGATACATATCTATGTTAAACTCTTGCGCTTGTAAGAGTTTGTAGCATCTCCCGAGTTTGTAAAAGGATAATGATATGTAAGTTTTCTTTGTTATTTTGCTTTAAATCTCTGTAACTATTATTATAGTGTTTTTTGTGCCATCTGTAATTTTTTAACTGTTTGTGGTGACACAACAATAAATGTTTGATATATTTCTCTGAACCATTTTGTCTTTTTATTTTGGAAAAGTCTCCTAACCATATTTTGTATTTCTAATTATTATTTCAATAGTTACAACTAGTTGTTGTAATCGTTATAATTGGCACCTCGAAGCGGCGTCCACTTTAATTTGCTAGAGGTCCCCCCTGTTGTTTTTTTGTCCGTTTGTTCCAAGAGACTTATGTAAGAACCCCCTTTGTTTCATTTTTTTTGTAGTTGCCCCAATCCAACCCCTTACCATTCAGCTTATCCACGACCCAGCTCTCCAAACAGACCCTGAGTGCCGTTCGCATAGTTTAGTTTATTTTGCTTGCCCTATCTCCACCCCCGTAACTTCTGTCCATTTGCAAACCCCTATAATTATACCCTATGTGGTACGCAAAATATGACGTTACAGACTTCCTTTGTTCATTTGCTAGAATTCTACAGTCTCTTTTTAATGCTTTTTTTAAGTAGGTACTTTAAAAAAAGTGGTGCAGTAGGCGGTACTGTAGACTAGCGCGAAGCTTCATACTATGTTTTCTGTATTTTTAAATTATAAATATTATCTTTAAAATTAAATATTACATTAAATTTTAACCCTTTCAATCCCAGACGAAATTATAATTTGTCGACCTTTACCAAGTCCCACCGGTACACGTAAGTACCACTTCATTTATTTTACATTAAAACTACCTTGACTAACTTTAAGCGATTATTTCCCAGCGATACATCTAAGTCTAGCCTTAAACAACGCGATTTCATTGGTTGTAGTTACTGTCATGCGATGTGCAGCGCGAATTCTTCATTTGTTTGTATCATTGTTATGGTAATCAGGGCTGTCTATAAGTGCTTCCTTTAAAGTGTATTTTTTATTGTTGAAATAACGTCTACAGTGTTTTGTTTGTAAAAAATGGCAGGGTAAGTTTTTTGTTTAACTAATAAATGTTTTTAAATGGTTTTGAATTTTTAGTCACTAAAAATGACACTTGTTTTATTGGTACTTGAAAGTACCGTTCGGCATAATTGTAATATATTTTTTTCATTGCAGACATTGTCCATAGTGGTGGAAAAAAAGGGTTTGACTGATAACGAATTGTTAGAACTTATAAAAAATGATGATTTTGATGATTTTTTGCCTCCGTTAGATAATGTTAGATAAACGTACTGATTTTGAATCAGATGTCGATGATGAGCTGGATATTTCTACTGCTGGAATATATTTACAAATAAATCGAGAAGATGAGGCAAATAATGAAGACTCTAAATTAGTTCCTGATGACCAATCTAACGAACGACAAATTCAGGAACCTAATGAACATCAAGATCAAAAGCCTAATAACTACATGAAACCTGAATGTCCATAAAGAAAATGGAGTAAATTGGAAAAAACCACAGAAATTCCTCAATATAGAGAAGCTGCCTGTATTTGGGAAGAAGTTCATTCTAGAGAATATGAGACCGCCTTAGATGTTTTTGTTAAGCTTTTAGATAAAAGAATAGAACATATAACTTATCAGAGTAACCTTTATGCCACACAAAAGGGAAAACAACTGAATATGTTCAAGGAAAAACTCTTAGCATTTATCGGGATAAATTTTTGAATGGACTACCAGATAGTTCCTCTAGTCTGAAACTATTATTTAAGTCAAGAAGATCTATCTGTTTCATTTGTTGCAGAAACTGTGCCAAGGAATAGGTTTCAGACTATTTTAAGATTTTTGCATGTAAACGACAACTCGCTAATACCAAAAACTAATACCGATCGGTTATATAAAATTAAATATTTGCTGGATTGTCTAAATTCTCAATTTGGTAATTATTGTGGTGAACAGAAAATGTGTGTCGACGAGTCAATTATAAAATTTAAAGGCCGATAATCTATTAAACAATACAATCCGACGAAACCGATAAAAAGAGGGTTTAAGCTCTGGTGCGATTCTGACATGAATGACTAAAAAAATTTCAAGTATATCAAGACAAAAACGAAAAAAGTCAAGTGAAATACTCCAAATATAATTTAAGTGAACGAGTTGTTTTATCTTTGACAGAAGCAGACTAGGAAAAAAACAAAATTATTAAAAAATATATCTGAAAGCTGAAACAACTTTAGCCTGTAGAACGATCCGAGCTTCATAGCTATAAAGGATCTTCCTAAAAACCTGTTAGAAGATAAAAAACTTGCTAGAGGTGACTTTGACTACCGTATTTCTAATACAAGGATTTCCTTTTTAAGTGGAAGGATAACACTGAAACTGAAATAAGTTAATCAAACACATTGAAACGAAAACAACGTGATGGCAAAAATATCAACATCCCAGCACCCCAAATAATAAAAGATTATAACGAATCTAAAGATTAGTATTAGAGCCACCTCCAAAAAAATTGTTGGATTTTCGTAGAGACCTTACCAGTAGCCTCTGTTTTGCTTCCCTACACAGAACAAACAAGACTCCGAGAGGAAAAAAACGACGGCATAATATTAGCGTTTCTTCGGAAATACGACTACAGAGAAAAAGTAATACAACGCCATTTAGAAACTTTGCATCAATGTATTACAAATTATTCCAGCTAAATAAAAGCGTTTTCCTGTCACTCAATGTTGAGTGTTCAAATATTACATAACCTTAAAACTTAAAGCTATAATACTCAAAATACTGTCTTCTACTTAAGTCCTATATGAAAGCAGTTTTGGAAAATTAAAGGTTAAACAAAAAATTTAAGGTTAACATTTGGTGTAAGACAAATTTTTACTGTATCACCCATATTATTCAATATATATGGAGAATATATTATAAGAAAGATCTTGCAAGGTTGGAGAGGCGGAATATCGATAAATGGCAAAAGAATCACCAACCTTAGATTTGCCAATGACCCTAATATTCCCATGCTCAGAAGATGAACCGGTTCAAATAATGAACAAGTTGGAAACCGTCTGCAGGGAATAAGGTCTTATGGTGAACAAAGAGAAGACTCAAATCATGATAATAGGCAATTCATTTAACACCAAAAAGATTGCTGATTTCGAAGTGGTCAGTAGGTTTGATTGCTGTAACGAGGAAATCAAATGCAGATGGTCAGACTCATGGAAAGACTCAGCAATATCCCAATAAAAACAATAAAACTATTAAACACATTAATCTTTCCTATTGAAACATATACATCTGAGATATGGGCATTAATAGTCGCCAATCGAAGAAAATTAGATGCCTTCGAGATGTGGGCCTACAGAAGAATGTTGCGAATATCACAGTATCCGCACCAACTTTTCAATTATAAAACAACTAAACGTCTACACAATATTTTCAACAAGAATAAACCAGTCCTAACTCAGGTACTTTGTTCATATTCTAAGGAGAAGGCCTAGAAAAACTGATTTTCGAGTGTAAAATAAATTATCAACGACCACAAGGAAGGAAGAAGTCACAGGAACTATTGGCCATGGCTTACAAAAAGTTTCTCTAACGGTCTAAAACAAAAAAGGATGGAGAACCAAAATACAAGCGATCGAGACATGATGTCACTATACTTTTTCGAGAGTCAACAGACAAAATATGATAACAGCAATTGGCTTATTGCACATTGTGTATGTTGTAGTGTCTGGGTTTTGAGTAACAGCCTAAGTATACTAAGTAAAGTCTATTTCATTGTCTTTACGAAAAATAACCAAAATACTACAGTACCTCGGCTGGGAAACGAACTCATGACCCCTGAGTTTTCATCCACAGTTGACGCTCTTGCCAGTGCGCCACCAAGGCAGTTTCGTGTCAGTTCTTACATGCGACTTTGAAACAATCACACTCGAACGTAAGTCCGTAAATAAGTTCTAAACATCACAGCTAAACACCTCAATGGACGTCTGGCGTGCAGGCCAGTTTCATGTAATCCATTTCGCAAAGTTTGGTCACATACAGTAATGTCGTGGGTATTTTCTAAGGTCCCATAGAGTTCACGTGCAGTTATATGCACATTTCGATGGGCTAATCCTACCACATAATATATTTCAGCGACATTACTAAATCACGCTCCGAGACACGTACAAATGACGTACAAAATCAGCTTGTGAAAGAACAGCTTGAATCATATTCACAGCACCTACCATTTGAACATGTGTTAAATGTCAACGCTACATGACTATCTTTAAAATTTAGAACACTATTTCTTTACAATTTGAAGCAATTAATCGTACGAATTTGAGGCACTGTCACTATTGCCTTAATAAAACAGTGCAATTGACAGATAATTTGCATGGCATATCTTGATTTGTAGAGAACAAATTTTTAGATCGAATGGTATCTATTAACAAAAATTTTTTTTAAAGTTTTTATTGAAAAAACTGGAAGAATAATGGAGTTCCTTAGACATTTTTGATGTGTGTAGTTATGGAATAGGGTATATAATAGTTATCGGAATACGTTTAAGAAACAGTCAAAAATGAAGAAATTCGAGCAATGGACGTTCTTGAAAGAGCTGCTAAACTTAAGTGGCAGATCACATAGCAACAACCCTCTAATAGCTAGATACATAGATTGTTAGTTTGGCTTTCTAAAGAAACCAAAAGAAGTGTAGGGGGACCCCAGAAGAGAACACGGGACGATATCCAAAGTATCGCTGGACAAAAATTGAATTAAGATGACCCTAAACAGAAAAAAAGGAAATCATCTTCTCATTGCGCCGTCTCCTTTCGAAGGTTGGCGATCCAAATGGCAATGGTCGTTTTTGACACTGCTGCGCGAAAGATCTCTGCGGATGAGCGGTCGAACCATCTCCTCAGGTCTTTCACCCACGAGTTCTGGCGTCTTCCTACCGATCTTTTGCCCTGTACGTTTGAAGTAATTCATATCTTTCGCCTCTCAACACATGACCCAAGTATTGCATTTTCCTCTCTTTGATTATTCTTAGTAATTCTTTTTGTTTACACATGCGACGAAGTACCTCAACATTAGTAACTCTTTGTACCCATGGAATCCTCAACATTCGTCTGTATATATACATCTCAAAGGCATCTATCAGGAAAAAAGGCATCACTAAGGAAATCATAAGTGGCCTATATCTAGGAGTAGATGGGAAAAAGTTGGGAAGATATATCAAAATCAGAAGTGTATAAGAATTGTCAAACTTTAAGTAAAAAAATTTGTAACTCTTATATTCAATAGATTTATGTCTTTTTTATTTTCAAACTTCCATAGTCGTTATTGTAGACTTTGTATTTAGGAAAATAAGTCTGCTGTTCACATATATGTTATTAATCCTCGACCTACACCTCTTCTGCCTTCGAGCTTATTCTGACATATCAACTGTAGCAGAGGATATTTATTATTTCGCACCACGTGTTCAGGATACGTTGATTTTCTACTAACGAGACTTCTGGTTCGATTCCAATTTATTTCCGAAGTATTTTATAAGTATAAAACACTGAAAACTTTGTTTTCAACTGTTTGTCTCAAGTTGGTCACTCAGAATTATGTCTGTATTTTTTAATTTGTTAATTTCCATAGATTCTAATAGAATTTTGAAATTCATCATTAAAAGAATGATTATGATTTAGAAGGTGAAGTGCGTATGTAGAATTTGTTTTTCTATTATTGAAAGGTATTATTTCATGTTCTGCTATACGTTTGCTAAAAGTTCTACCAGTATGACCGATATAAGTTTTTGGGCAGTCGCCACATTTAAGTTTGTATACACTACTGTGTAAGTGCTTTTTATTTTGGCTCTTGTTGTTTTTAATATATTTGCCTAAGTTGTTGTTTGTTCTAAAAGCTGGTGTTAGTTCTTTCTTTTTTATTTGTTTGGCTATTTTTGTATTTGCCTGTAATCTATATGTAATCGAGCAGAAGGTACTGGGTTTTTTCTCTGGTGGTGGAAATACTAATTTTAGGGTCTTTCTCTTCTTTTCTTTTGATTTAAAATTTTATTAATTATTTGTTCGTTGGACCCATTGTTTACTGCTACATCGAACAAACAATGTTGTTATATAAAATGAATTTCCATCAAGTAACGATCGAATCCATCACTCATTTTATAAATGTTACGGTAGATCCAAGATACCAATAATGCAACGATAACACCAGATAATCAAAATCCCGGTGTAACATTAAATTTTTAAAATCCACAAGGAAACTAAGTTCCTGTGTTTGGCTGTATACCATATATTAAAAATTTTGAATAAAATCCTTTATAAAAAGGTATATAAAAAACCCAGTTGGGCTATGTTAAATTGGCAAAACGTTTTCGGAATAAGTATTCCATCATCAGTACCAAGTTAATACATGGATGTAGCCACTAAATATGGGGTTACAAACCCTTTAAAAATTGTTAATTTAAATTTAGTTTACATAATGTCTGTTTTACAATTTAGATGGTAAAGTTACCGTTGGATTGGTAACATGGTGACATATGACTCTGCAATAAGTTGCAAGTCCTGAGACGGTATCTTTTTTTACTCTGTTAAATTTTTATTTTAGAGTAAAATTTTTTTTTACTTTCTTTAAAATGTTAAAAAAGTTAATATCTATTGAGTATGTTTGTATTGTTAAATGTGATTGTCTTAAATTTTTTTGTTGTTTTACTAACTAATTCTGGTTACTAATAAAGAAATCAACTACGGAGCTCTTCATAGAATGCAGCAATATTTTTAAATACCGAATTGCGAATTAGAATAGTTCAAAGAAGATAAGCATTATAAAACAGCGTAAATAATGTAATATACAGACATTATAAATGAGAAAGATGCGTAAATAATCATCAAATGGCAGTAGTAAGTAAGACAAGTGGAGATGCCGTAAAGCTTCAAAAATTGTTCTCTCAGAGCTGTATGAGAGGGCAGAGCAGAGATAATATTAAAGGTTCCTCATTTGTACCTGCACACTGAATCACTGAATTGAATCACATATCACAGAAAGTGATGGAGTCGAAGAGAGCTGGGCCAAAAATTAAGTCTAATATCTTGGCCTCGGCCAAGGAAGTTCTTGGTGAAAGAAATACAAATAAAAATAAATCGTACTAAAGGCGAAGAACTCCATGGTTTTGTAAAGAAGTGAAGGAAAAATGTAAAGAAAAGAAAAAAGCTTACTTGAAATACATGTCAATCAAAACACAAGAGGCATACCATAATTACAAGACAATTAGAAACGAAACACATGCACTTTTAACAAAAATAAAAAATGATAACTAGGAACGCTTTTCGAAAAAAAATGAAACATGATTTTTACGGTCTGCAAAAGGAAATATGGAGCTTGCTAAGAGGTCAAAGAATGGAGGTAAAGGAACTTATAGAACCAAAACACATAGAAAAGGATACGTGGATTGACTACCTAAAAAAGCTATATGCAGAGGAAGAACAAACGACACTAGAACCGGAAACACCAGAAATTACCACAAATGAAGAACTTAATATAAATGTAAAGGAAGTTCGGAAAATACTTGAAAATCTGAAGAACAGAAAAGCAGCAGGTAAAGACGGGATACCAAAATAAATAACTGAAATATTGTGGAGCAGCAATGACAGAACAATTAACACCATTAATTATTAAAATTATAAAGCACAATAAAATACCTGAAGAATAAAGAACGAGCGAACTAATTCTACTATTCAAAAAAGGAGTTAAAAAACAGCTAGAAAACTACAGAGGTATAAACTTGTTAAATACTACGCTAAAACTTACAACTAAAATTTTACAAGTGCTAATAAATCAGAGGATAAGTTTAACAGATGAACAACAGAGTTTTCGTAGTGGAAGATCGTGTACAGATGCAATATTCGTTATAAAGAAAATTACTGAGAAATCACTAGAGTATAATAGACCAGCATTTCTGTGTCTAATTGACCTAAAGAAAGCGTTTGACAGAGTAAGACTCAAAGATGTAATCCATCTCCTGTATAATAGAGAAGTTCCCCTAAATATTATAAAAACTATTGAAAACATCTACCAAAACAACAAAATGGAAGTCAGAATTGATGGACAACTTACAGAACCTATAGAAATATACAGCGGAATAAGACAAGGGGATTCATTGAGCCCCATGCTCTTTAATTTGATCATGGATAAAATCATCAAAAGCGTTAACAAAGGAACACGATACAGAATGGGAAACAAAGAAATAAAAATACTCTGTTACGCAGACGACACAATATTGATAGCCCAAGATGAAGATAGTCTGCAAAGACTGATCCGCAGATTTAACATAAGAGCAAAAGAATTTAATATGACAATCTCATCTCAGCAAACTAAAACAATAGTATTCAGCAAAGAACCAACCAGATGTAAAATAAAAATTGATGGCATCAGTATTGAACAAGTAATGGAAATCAAATACCTGGGAATTATACTGTCTAGCTATGGAGACCTAGACAAAGACGTGGGAGATCAAGTACAAAAACCAAATAAACTAGCAGCAGGATGTCGTAATAACACTATATGACGAAACAGACACATTAACACTGAGATGATGTCAATAATTTATAAAGCCAGTGTAAGACCAATAATGACATATACCGCAGAAACAAGACCCGACACAGCCACAACGCAAAGGCTGCTGGAAACTGCAGAGACGAGAGTACTGAGAAGAATTACAGGAAATACGCTGAGAGATCGAAAGAGAAGTGAAGACATTAGAAGAAAATGTAAAAAAAATACGTATAGTGTATAAATGAATGGACACAAAATAGAAAAAAAATGGAATAACCACATAAGCAGAATGTCAAAATAGCAAGAGATAAGTCACCAATCGGCAGAAAAAGTATCGGACGATCGCGCAAAAGATAGAATGACAACCTTCCATAGAGGTATTAATCCGCCAAGGAACAAGCAGAATTGCTTACAAAGAAGAAGAAGAAGAAGAAGACATTGAATCTCATGTTGCAATGAGTCGGTGTTGATTAAACCAACGTCCAGCTTACTCTATTTAAATTTTTATTTCATGAGAGTGATCCCAGTACTCATTTAACATATATCCTAAGTAAATAACTTTTTGTAACAAATTTTTGTTGCAGACTCAGGTAGTTTACCGTTATTGGCATACAATTATTCTCTGTATTCTTGTTTTTGTGCACTGTAAGAATGTGTGTAAGTTTCAGCTTTTTATACCAATAGTATCTTGCGTTTTTATTTCAATGTTCACAGAATCATAGATGAAATTTAACTACTTAAAATGTTGAAAGGAATATTATGTGTTATGTAGCAATTTGGTTTTTCCCTATTATTACTGCAGTCTCTTATTCTAAACAACTTAATATACACGTGGAAATAGATTTCATTTAAATATCGATGATTCAAGCTAACCAATTAAGGATTTGTTATTTCAACACCCGATGCACCAAATTCCAATTCTAATGGGATTTTTGTCCTAATGATAATGCGCGTGTCGAATAATTCCTACGTTTCGATCGATTTTATTAATTCGATAGCGATGCCGATATCAATTTAGGTGTAGACTAATAGATGCTCTAACAGTGGTGGTGCGGTAGCCTCAATAGAAATATTCTTCGAGTTTGTCCCGACATGTTTGCGTTCCCACGCGGCCGTGAGGCGCCGTCAAATTGGCAGCCCTTATTAGAGTCGCAATTGTTATGGGTTTTTATGGGATTAATCTGGGGGAATACTATAATTTTAAATCGATCTATTGTTTACTAACATATTACGCGTTATTAGACGTTTTATAAGCCACTTAACACGAGATTTTTGTTTATTTGATATCTAGTTTTTCATTTTAATACCCTGCAACAATTTAATTAATTTAAAAACTACACATTGGGATTTTACAAAAAACCAAGATTTTTAGCTTATTGAAATACACAAAGCATCTGAATAGTTGCTTGCTTTTGTCACTTATGTTCTAGTAACGTCAACTATCATAATTATCATGTAGTGATTCGAGTTTCTTGTAATATCTACGTATGTATCTAGTATTTCATGCACGGCGATGTTCTGTGGGTTTCCAGTTCATTACTTACTTGGGGAGTCGTGTGTGTGACATCGATTGAATGTGTCCACACCATGTTAACTGTTTTTTCTCGATGCCATCAGTAAACATAGAAATCAAAGGTCATCTTAATTTTATTCTCATTGTTGAAAAATAAATTTCGGATGGAGTTTAGTAGCAATTGTGGCCGCTTTTGTAGATATAGAAGGGGAATTTAATAATGTTACTACCAGCTCTTTGATAGGAGCTATGAGTAGACGAGGCGCACCTGTGGTAATATGCAGATGGATAAGGGCATCTCTGGAGAATAGGACAGTAATGTCCACTCTGGATAAAGCAACCATCAAAGTAAAAGTAGGTGTAGGCTGTCCACAAGGAGGAGTTCTAACCCCTCTACTTTGGGCAACCTTGTAGATGATCTCCTCAGAAATCTGTCCACAGAAGGCTTTTATTGTCTAGGATATGCTGACGATATAGCAATCGTTGTCAGGAGCAGGTTTACTCAGGTGGTATCTGAGAGAACGCAAGCAGCCCTAAATATAGTTGACGACTGGTGTAAACAAGAGAGACTGATAGTCAATGCTCAGAAAACACAAATCGTCAACTTCACCCAAAAAACAGCACTACAAGGCCTATAACCACCGGTGCTAGGAGGAACAGAGATTTCATTTGCCAAAGAAACAAAATACCTTGGGGTGTATTTTGATCATAGGCTTATATGGAATGCCACACAGAAAGCCACACAGAAAGCTACTATGTCCCTGGGCAGATGTAGAAGAATGTGCGGTAAGAATTGAACTGGACTTTATGAGAAGATATCTACAAATTATCAGAGCGAATAGAATATGAACAGAGGAAATATGGAACAGAATGGAAGTAGAATGCTCAATTACAAAAAAGTTGGAAAATAGAGCCCTGCAGTTGTACGGGCATGTACAAAGAATGGCAAAGCGCAGGTGGCCAAAAAGAATATTGGACTGGGACCCGCCGGGAAGAAGACGGAGAGGAAGACCTGCTGCAAGATGGAAAACATACATAGGAAATGCTATGATAGATAAAGACCTCAGAGAAGGTGACTGGCGAAAGTGTTGTGGAGGACGAAAACGGCAAACTCATAATAAGAAAAACAAAAAGAGGAGAAGAATAGGTTGTATTTGTTCTGAATATCTTCGATCTTTTTACATTTTTCTTGTAAGTAAAATTGTTTTCACTCTCTTCTCTTTTTATGACCTCACTGTTAACAATTCTTATTAGTGACTGTCTGAAAATGTGTTAACATGTGCGTGAAGGTTGTCTTTTGTATACACTCATTTTTAAAGTTTATGAACAATACAACGGAACATGTTTTCATATAATGGAAACTGGTCAGTTAGCTAAGACCAATAGAATCGTTATTATTAGCATAAAATACACGAATGATACTGTAGTATTGGAAAATACTGATGAGCATCTGCAGATACTGATATATCTCTTCTCAAAAGCAAGTGCCAGAATGAGACTGGATCAAAATCACATAAAATCCGAAATTCTTGTAAAGGTAGAATAACATTACAAGTACAGCCTCCACAATACTATTAAATCTAAAAGCCTAACACGAATATCAAAGATTAGAATATATAAAACGGTGATTAGACCAGTGCGATGTATGGGTGTGAGACGTGGACCCTGACCAAAGAAACTGAAAGAAAACTTAGATGTTTTGAGGGGAAAATCCTCAGAAGAATCTTTGGGCCTTATCACGACATTAATAGCAACCAATACCGAATGAGAACAAATGCTAAGGTCAAGCAGATGTATAGATCAAGCGATACAGTCCAAGAGATTAAATCCCAACGTCTAAGATGTCAGATGCCATGTCCATAGACTCCCTAATAACCGCCTTGCCAAGTTAATATGGGAGGAAGCTCCCACAGGAAGAAGGCCCTTAGGATGTCCACGAATGCGATGGAGAGACAATATATGGTCATATCTAAGAACAATGGGGCTACCCACTGACCCAACTATTATGGACGACCGTCCAAGATGGAGGCAAGTTGTGCAGTCAGCCAAAACCCACCCCGGGTTGTACTACTACGAGAAGTTAGAGAAGTAGAATAAATCTCAATGGATTATATTATGCGAAAACTACATCTGCGAACATCAAAAATGTTAGGTTTGGTGGTTTGTCTTCTAAGGATGTGAATGATGTACTTTAAAACATGAAGGTTTATAGGCGAACAATACGAATTGGCTAGACTAGTAGAACAACCAATGCAGAAGCCCTAAAAAGATGAATACTACTGAGCTAATGGTCAACATAATTAAAGCTTGCACTAAAAGTAAATATAGTCGGGAAACGTAGCCTGAGTCGAAGAAGACTGGACAAACATCAATGGAAACAACCTCATACATATAGTTCAAAAGAGATGAATTTGCCATGAGGACCGCTAACCTCAATAGAGATGACATGTACGGTAATATTGGGTAGATTACAAAATTAGGGGATTATACTTCTAAACAAACTTTACCCATTTCTTGAGTAAAAGTAGGGATATGTTATTCTGTCCCACAATGTCAAATATTTATTTGCTACTTAATATTATTATATAACAAATAAGGGCAGCGGAGCAAGCTCCTATTATGCCCAAAAAACAAAAAAAAATATCCTTATAAAACTAATACCAATTAAGTACAAAAATTATGAAACAATAAATAAATAATGCGGACCTAAAATAACATCATCATCATCTTTGGCTCTACAACCCTGTGTGGGTCTTGGCCTGTTCAAGAATTAGTCTCCATTCCCCCCTATCTTTCGCCCTGGCTTTCCAATTTCTGACCCCTAGATTCCTCAAGTCATCTTCGGCTTGAGTTTTAAATCTAGATCTTGGCCTGCCTCTCTTCCTGGTTCCTACTGGCTCTTGATATAATATCTGTCTTTGGGGGTCTCCAGTGTCCATTCTTTCAAGGTGTGCTAGCCACCTTAGTCTATTAATTTTAATAGGCCGGACGATGTAGCATTTTTCATAGCAAAAAAATAACACAATACTATAAATAAAATGAAGCGCTATTAAGTTTATGTTCAAAGATGTTAACACTAGTTGCTAATATGGTGTCTTGATCCAAATTGTTTCAGATATTAAATATTCTATTTGGCAAGAAGTTCAAACTGGACCTTGCAGTAGTTTGTTCCCTCTTTAATTTGAAATGATGGCCTCTTAATCTTTCGTCTTGATTTAAAGTGAATATATGGTGTTTAGGTGCCCAAAATTATGCTTTAAAATATGGAAGGACATAATTAGGTCACCTCGAAGACGTCGCTGCTCGAATGTCGTGAGATGAGCCATGGATAGTCTATCTTCATAATTAGGTCTTACACGGTCGTATGCCAGTCTTGTAGCTTTACGCTAAACATTTTCAAGTAGGATTTTATCGCGACTGAGATCTAGATTCCACGCTGACCCGGCAAACTCAAGAATAGGTCTAACGTATATTGAGTAAAGTTTACTAACAGAGGTTAGAGATATACGTGTAAAACATTTACGGATCAAAAGCAGTTTCAAGTTTGTACGTTTACAAGCGACACTATGTGATCAGACCAATTTAAGTCACTATTAATTATCACTCGGAGATCGTTGTGGGAGGTTACCGAGTTTAAAGTATGTCCATTAATAAAGTACGGTAGTGATGGGTTATTTTTGCTGATACGTAAAACAACGCATTTTTAAATGTCAAGCGGAAGTAACCATTCTGAGGACCATTTGAATATTGCATTAAGATCGTGTTAAGAACATGTTGGTTAATAGTTGGATTCACATATCATTTCGTATCATCACCGTAAATGGAAACCTTACTGGATACAATGAGCGGAAGATCACAAGTGTATATTCAAAAAAGTAGCGGTCCACGTACTGATCTTTGTGGGACTTCACTCTTGACTGGCTTATCTAGTGAGTGGGCTTCCCAAATACGAACCCTGAAGTATCTGTCGGATAGTAAATCTTGAATCCAAATGTTTAACTTTCCGCGGATACCATAGTGATCCAATTTAGCTAGTAATCGACGTTTTGGAACACGGTCGAAAGCTTTGGAGAAGTCTAAGTAGACTACATCCATAGGATGTCGATTGTTTAAAGATACTGACCAATCATTTACACAATGAAATAAGTTTGTGATCGTTGAACGACCTTTGATAAAGCCATGCTGTTGGTGCGAAATGACATTTTCTTAAAGAAGAAACTCAGACATAGCTTCCGAAATAATCATTGCGATCAAGTTTATTTTCTTTCTTGAATATAGGAGTAACTGAAGTCAATTTCCAGGACAAGGAGAGAGGACCTTGATTAAAAGAAGCATTCATTATGAGAGATGTAGAGATGGCTACAGATTCTGCACATTATTTGAAGAAAAATGAGGTGAGTCCGTTTAATCCAGGTGATGAAGTATTGCGTAGTTTCCATTAATAATGTTTAATTGCATCCGGTGTGAAAGATATATTATCAAGAGTTTTAAACAAACGTGGGCACATTATCTGAGGAACGGTATCGTTAGGTTCATCTGTAAAAACCTGAGAAAAGAGTAACGATAAACATTCTGAAGATTCGTTATTCGAAGAACATAAAGATGTGCGAATGTACCGATAAACTTTTTTACTATTACCACTTGCAATTATAGATTCTTCAAATTCTGTTAACTTTAGCAACGATTTTTTGACTCGAAAATGTGTACTTGACTCGTGTAAATTACGGTGGACAAGAAAATCAACAAGGGAACCAGTAAGTTTATATGTACGCCAAAGCTTTCGCTTATGTCGAATTAAATGGGTAGCTGAGATGTTACTCCAAGGTTTTAGTCAATTTCTGTATAGCTGCCGTTCAGTTGTATGATCTGTTGAATTGACTGTATGAATTGTTGTAATAGCAGTATGAAGAAGAGATTCCCACATTGACGATGGATCAGAGTGATTAGGAAAAATGGATTGACAGTTTAACTGGAATAAAACTGAATTTACATTAAAGAAATCAGCAGTGACATACGTTACGAAATTATTTTTGCAAAGCGGTGTTAAACTAAATTGAATGTGAGCAGTAATAAGCGAGTGTGAAAAATAAATCTAAAATTGAAGGATTACTGTTGGCTCTAAACCTAGTAGGTTTTGTTATCAGTTGTAATAAATTTGAGTTCATGATAAAGTTTTTAAACAAATTTTGAAAATTGATATCAGTTTTGGATATAATGGGCCAGCTAATCTCTGGAAAATTGATATCTCCAACAATAATGATATTCTCCAACAATATTGTCCTGAGTAAGTACTGTATCTGGAGGTCGGTATATGCAAACTATATTAAATGTGAAAGAGTTATTATTATAAAGTAAGTGGATAATTTCTATACCGGGTACGTCTATTGTTTTATTACTGATGGAAAAAGTATTGGTAATTTCATTTGCTAAATAGATGCATACTGCTCCCCCTCGACGACTCTATCTCTACGAAATATAGTAAAATTATCAATATTTACAATGGCATCGGGGATAGAAGAATTAAGCCACGTTTCTGTTAAGAGAATATTAGGTTTTAAAAGTTGAAAAGTACTTATAAATTCATTAAATTTGGACATAAAAGAGTTTAGATTCGTATACATAATTTATGTACGTAAGAATTATGTACGAAATTTCATTATCTTTGGACAGCCATTCACATATTTGATCGTAAGGTCATTTTTTCAATTATTTTTACGAGTTTTAAGCTCCGTACGAAGTTCCTTTAAACGAAGTTGCTACATAGGTGTCTTCAATAACAGAATAATTTTCAGTAGATTTGTTTTAAAAAAGTTTATTTTTGTTACGAAGAATTTTTCGAGTGTGTTGGTTAGAACTCATTATAAATTTTATCATGCGGGGATAACGTTCATTTTGGTTTGGTTTACCGACTCTATAAAATGTAACAGGACTTTTTTGACATTCAATGACTTCTAGGTCTAGATTTATTTTATTTTTATCATGATCTTTTTTATTTTGTGCGTCTCCTGTGGGTTCAAGGACGCCCCTAACCAAAAAATTTTTGGAACAAGATATGCGGTCAGCGGCTTCATTGACAATGCTGTCGGTAAATTATATTGTGGTAATAGAATCAAGTTAATTTAATTTATTGCTTAGTTCAGATACTTTAATCAAAGTCTTCAATTTTCTTCTTAATGTCCGCTTTAAACTCCACTACTAGACTCTTCATTTCAGTAATATTCCCAATGTTTGAACTACATGCATTGCAAAGTATACATATCCCACGTACGTTTTGCCTCGTAACTCGACCATCGACCGACAGATCCGTACAAGCGACGTGTATTGGTTTCTTACACCCATCACACTGGAGGTTTCTATCAGAAGTAGAAGTTATATTTGAAGAATTAGCGTAAAACGATGTATTAGGAATGATTAACTCTGTGCTAGTTTTAGAAATGAATGTGCTAGTTTTAGATATGACTTCAGCGAAGACATTTATGACTTTGAATTTATTAGGGTATCAGTTATTTATTCTTTTTCGATCCGCTAATATGATATGTAGTGTTTGCAAATACGAATCAGACAAATACCGATAGTAGATAAAAAGTATAGATAAATAGCAAAACTGTACCCCAAATGATTATAAAATAGTGGTCGTCTTGACTAATAAACACAAAATATGTAAAAAATATTTGACTTATCAATAAAAAACCGCTACAATGGTGAAAATTATTCTTATGCCACTTTGGTGGTAATAATAAACTTTGTATGTATATTACAATGAAAAATGAGAAAAAAAATCTAAATTTATACGTATTTTATTCATAACAAAAACAATGTTATCGGCTCGGCCACATCACGACAAGCTCAGGGTGTTGCTGAACACAGTTTCGAGATATTCGTGCGATCAGTCAGTTAAGCTGCTTGCCTGTTCGGCCAATAGCGGCACATTAAAACAATATGGCCGCGACTGGAGACTCGTTACATGGCCTTTGACACGCGATCATCGTTTGTGCCAAAATTATGCAAGTAAGAATCAGTGGCGGCTCTCTAAATACAGCAAGTGAGCACGACTACAGGAACACTCAACTTTGTATGGTGCCTGGAGATAAATTCTTTTTTGCATAATATTTTATTAACAACATTGTATTATATATAACAATATAGTATTCTAAATTAACAACTTCAGAGAATAAGAGGTAGTAAGTTTTTGAGGGGTTCGCATATAAGCATGATCGGATCAATTCAGACCCGAATATTTATAATACGATTATACAGTGTGTTAATTCTGCATGAAAAAATAATGACAGTTTGCTATATAAACCTATGTCCACACAATGCTTTGTTTCCGAGAAACAGGTGGTTAAAAATTGTCTTACCAACTAACGATTTATTTATTTCTTTGAACCGGTTAATACAAACAAATGAAATTTGGTGGGTTCTAACAGGTAGTTATTGTGCATTTTTGACATTCAACTAAGAATTTCATATTCATAAATGACGCGAATACTGCTAAAGGTCTGAATAAAAAAAAATGGTAAGCCACTGAAATATTTAAAATTAAAAATGATTTTTGAATTAAATTTATGACAAAAATCTCTCTCTCTTGATTATTTTTCAGACAATGCGCCGTTTTTATGCAAAAAAATAAAATATCTCAACGCGTATTTTTCATTTCTTTAATACATTGTCCAGTATACCACTTATCAGATATTTTATTTAGTTGCTGTGAACATTGATCTAATTTTAAATACGAAATGTCAACTTAGCTTAGTCTGGTTATTTCAGAAATAAACAGCTTGGTAGCCGTTTGTTAGTTCTTCTCTACGAGCAACGATTCGTTACCGAATGTTAGCAACCAGAATGGCTATTCCTACTTTATTGTTCGCAGCACAGGAAATGTCTGTTGTATTTTTTTGGAACGATGTTCTCAGGTTCTTTAGCCAAGTACTCCAGAATTCCTTCTAAAAGGTATGTTTCATTGTATTTTTAGTTTTAACACTTGCATTGGGGCTTGCATTTTTGAACTGTTTGAAAGACTTCCCCATATGCCTATGAAGTATTCTTAACCGTCTTCAATTGATATACGATACTTCTAGAAAATCCCTCAACAAAACCGTATTTTAAAAGCCTTCAATTTTTTTGTGGATACACCTGTAAAGGTCCATGTTTCAGCACCGCAGAAAAGAACTGGTAAAACATAGCTGTTAAGTATTTAAACTTTCATTTTTCTTTTCAGGTCATGACTGCGAAATAATTTCGGCATCCTCCATGAAAATGATCTTGATTTTTCTATTCTACATTTGATCTCCAAATAATGATCGCAATTGGCATTTATTGTTGTACCTAAGTATGTGGGGGAGATCCGTGTATCTTGGGACATCTTGTACCTAGGCACTGCGATAGATTTACTTTAAATTTGGCGCCATAAGTGCCACAAGGGAACTTCGCGGTCTTTTATGTCCAACATCTCCATCCGTCTCCTCCTCCGTATTCACGTCAGTGGTTGCGCAATGGCAAACTTTCGATATATATATATATATATATATATATATATATATACTTACTTGTCTGCTAATGTGTATTTACTTATTTTGCTGTTTTTTGAAGGATTACTCAATCAGTTTACGTAATCTCACTTCTTTAATAAAACAAAATAATTTTGTAACTTGGAATACATATTTTTGTACCTTGGAACTGATCCAAGGTACAAGCTATTATATCATTTGAAAGTTCACTTCAATGCGACAATTTTTGTTATTTAGATGCCTCGAAGTAAGAACAAATTAACTGAACTTAGTTAAATACAGATAACTTCAAAGAAACTATAAAGAAGGCTATAGAATAACGATAGACAATTCGAAAGGCAGCTAAAGAATTGATTGTTCCAAAATCTATGATAGGCCGATAAGACAAGAAAAACAAATAAAGCAAAAATATAATATCATCATCATCATTGGTGCTACAGCCCTATAAAAGAGCCTCGACCTTCCCAAGTCTATTTCGCCAGTCAGTTCTATCCATTGCCAACTGTTGCCAGTTTGCTGCGCCTATTTTTCTACTATCCTCATCTACACCATCCCTCCATCTGAGGTTTGGCCTACCCCTACTTCTACTTCCCACAGGTTGTGACAAGGATTCTTCTATGAGGGTTGTTCTGCTGTGATCTTGCCAGATGTCCTGCATATCTTAGTCTTCCTAAATATAGAGCAGTTAGTTCAATATTGTTTGAAAACATCCAAATTTCACAGCATTTGCAAAGAGGAATTTAGCCTATAAATATGTAGTTTTTTTTTAAAGCCTCCTCAAGTTCTTGAGACACAAATAAAGCAGCTAGAAAGATGTTTTATGACTGCTTTATCAAACGAAAGCAAAATCTAAGCCTGCAAAAAAAGAAGTCACAAGCTTGGCCCATACTACAGCCTTTGACCAGGCTAATGTGTCCGAGTTTTTCAAAAATATACAGACTTGCTGCTCAAACACAATTTCACTTCTAAAAAAATATACAACGTAGACGAGTCTGGGCTTCCTACTGTACACACGCCCATAAAAGATTTACCCCAAAAACAAAACAAGTGGGTAGCGAGACATCAGGCGAAAGAGGTAGCAACGTCACTATTATTGCTTGTGTCAATGCGCTAGGAAATTCGGTGCCTCCTTGTGTGATATTTTCAAGAGTGCATTTTAAGCCCCACATGATTAATGGTGCACCCACAGAAACATTGGGTCTTGCTACTTTCAATGGGGGGTTAAACGCTGAAAAGTTTAAAGATTTTTTAAACGATGTCCGACCCAATGGAGAAAAAAGTGCTCCTAATCATGGACAATCACGAGAGCAACTTGGTTAACGAAAATGTTATCGTCCTATTTACAGTTCCTCCTCATACAAGCCCCAAGCTACAGCCCTTCAGACAGTCCGTTTTTGCCCCACAGAAGAAATATTACAGCAAAGCTTGCAACGATTGACGTTTCCATTATCTAGGAATGCCACTGACTATTTATAATGTAGCGGAGTGTTTTGGAACTGCTTTTCCTATGGCGTTTACACCTTCTAACATACAAATTTAAAGTGACGGAATATGGGCATTTAATGATAATATTTTTAGTGAAGACTTGTATATGAGCTCTTTTGTCAGCGCTACACCTCTGCTGGATGAGGTAACTGTTTCAGATGCGCTAAACGTGGTGTCAAATACCACTGATTACCTAGAAAATGTAGCTGCACTCAACGTAGTACTTTTTACATCCGCAAGTGCAAAAGAATGTGCTAAAAGATATACTCTATTGCCACCAGAAGTCGTTCGACCTTACCCAAAGGAACTGCCAGGAAAAAAAGTCTCGAAGCAGAAAGGGTAAGACTAGGGTAGTAACCGATACAGCCGAAAAACAGGAATTATAAAGTCAAGCAATTAAAATAACGGTTAAAAACTAGTGAAAAATTAGTCCCAGGTTGATATCCTCGTGGGCGAATCCCCGGGCATTTACACTGCCGACGCTAACAAAATAGTTGCAAGTACAATCGGTTTCGGAAGGTAGTTTTAAAACAGTTGCGCCGTGGGCGCTCGACCTAAGAGTTAGGTGCAAAAAAAAAGAAAACTGAAATAAAGAAAATAGGAAAGACTGTTAAAAAGTAATATTGTAGTCTAGTTCTGAGGAAGACATTAATCTAACCCTAATCTGGAAGCTACCCAGATATTTAGTGGCTTGTCTCATGTATGCCTGGTAAGTATTTAACCACATTGCTTTTTCGACCTTGGTCAAAATTTAACCTTTATGTTTGCTTTCACTAAAATTGTAATACTTTTCCAAGTAGTCCAGGTACTTACACTAATTTAGCCCGTTCTGTGATGTAGCCCGAAAGGGTATTTTTAATTATATACCTTCTATAAATAACTTTTTAATAAAACTTTTTTTAATAAGAAATATCTAAAAAAAATTGTCCACTGCGTATCTCTTAAACGTCGATAGTATTAATCATATTAATATTTTTTATGTCCCAGCCATTAATTATATAAATATTTTAGAATGTAACAACTGTCGTGTAATGCCCTGTATTTTTCTTTTATGGTACTTGTTAACTAACGCGACTATTCAAACATTTTCTTTGTGTATTTTTAGGTTTTCGTGTGCTTGTTTAAAAAGAGGAGCAAAACCTGTCATTTAGAGACCATCCTAAGGGTGAAATTGCCACCCTTACGGCAGAAAATTAATTTTTCTTTGTATAGTCACAAAAACGACATATAACGTACAATTTCGATAAGTGTACACTTTAGCAAATCTTTTGATTGGATCGAGTAGTTTCAAGAATAAAATACAATTCGTGACGAGCCCAAGGCACTTCCTCAACTTACATACCTGATCATTTGGTAAATGTTCGATTTGGTGAATGAAAATAATGCTGGTTTTCGTATTGAGGTATGAAAAAGGGGGAAAAACTTATTCACTCCCGTGTGTAAAATAACAAAGTAAGGCATTAATACAGAACAAGGTAATTTTTAAGCATATAGGTACGTTATTTTTTCCGAAATGTATTTTACACCGTTCTCATTTAACCAACGACAAATAAAGATAATGATTATTACACAAAGTCATACAGGGTGATTATCTGAGAGTTCTAATTAGACGTTTTAGAGAAACTTGACACAATTAATACCTAAAAATTTGGGATATGGGTTTTTGGATATGCCCAATTATTTTCAAATACAGCTTCCTACCACATTCGGTTACACTGCACGTTGACTAAGACTTCCATATTTTAAATATATCGCCCTGTATATTGTTACGGGTTACGATATAACAGTTCTTAAGAATTCTCTCAATATTTGATATTGAAAGATGTAACAGAATAGAGATATAAAGAAACAAGGAACAGTAAACAACGTAATGGACCAGGATACGAGAAGTAACGACCATAAAAGAATCCTTGAAGAAAGCGTACATTGTTACGGATTAACAGTTCTTGGGAATTCTCTCACTATAAGATATTCAAAGACGTAAGAGAAAAGAGATAAATAGTAAAGAATCAAGAAGACCATAAAAGAATCCTTGAAGAAAGCGCAGAGAACGACCAGGGTGAAGCAACATAGGACAAAGACAACTTCGAAGTAAATATACTCAGTGACATTAGAAGTGTTACACTCAGAAGGAATAATTTCTTGAACTTAATTTTTTGGCAACATGGTAGATTTACGTTGTCAAGAATGTTTATTAACAAGTAATCAAAAAAAAATTAATAATGTGTTTGGCGACTCCGTAGCTGAATACACTCCTGTATACGTCTAGGCATTGACAAAATGTGATGATCGATGTCTGCTTGTGGCACCTCGTTCCAAGCAACTTAAACTTCATGTATTAACTGTGCCAGAGTCTGTGCAGGATGGTGCAAAGTGGACAGTCTCCTTCCCATCATATCCCATACATGTTCGATAGGATTTAAATCCGGAACACGGAGCGGCCGTGGCAACACATTAACGCCAGCTTCTTGGAAAAAGTCCATAGTTTGATGAGCAATATGGGGACGCACGTTGTGTTGCTGAAGAATGACGTCTCGACGGCCGTCGAGATAAGGCAGTAAACTGGTTTGTAAGATGTCTTCAACATAACGCGCAGCTGTGATATTGCTTCGAATGAACACAAATGGTGATCGGATACCATAGGCAATAGCCCCCCAAACCATTACTCCAACTGTCCTGTATACATGCCTCTCAACAGTAAACCCGATATCTTGTCGTTCTCCACGGCGGCGTCTTACAATCCTACGACCATTATGCATTCCTAAACAGAATCGTGATTCATCGCTGAATGCTACATAACGCCATTCTGCTACCCAATGCTGCCGTTCTCTGCACCAATTCAAACGTTGATGACCGTGGTCCGCAGTCTAAGGAATCACTAGTCTTGAGCGGAATGAAACCAGTCCAAAGGCTTGAATACGACGGTATAGTGTACGCATACTAACAGGTCTACCTACTACTCCAAACCATTGGTCAGCAATTTGACGCGCAGTAGCAAAACGGTCTGGCAGAGCCAGTAATCTAAAGCGCCTACCTTGACGCTCTGTGGTATGCCTTGGTTGACCAGTTGGTCTTCCTCGCGGTCCTTTACCTTAGTTTGTCCACACACGACAGACACGCATAGCCGTCATTGCCGTAAAATTAACACGACGGCCAATTTCGCGATACGGCAAACCCATATCTTTATACGCAATAATTCTACCCCTGTCAAAATCGATAAAATGGTTGTAATTATGGTTTATTCGAACTCGAGGCATTTGCTTACACTGAATACAATTAGACTGAGGAACAATAACTAAAAATTCCTAACCAGAATTAGGATTATACCAAAATAGAGGTACGAAAGATAAAATATAATTATAGCTACAATTGTAACTTTCATATTAATAGGTCATTTTTGCGAAAAACTGTACAAATTCGCCTTCTACTTATTTAGCCCCTTTTACCTTTTCAAGAGATGGATTAGAAAATGAGACAAGCACAAAACAAAAAGATCAGGAAGAACTCACTAAAGGAACATGGAAAAACAACACAATAACAGGAAAAGAGGTATAGCTATGTGAGGAAATGAAATGAAAAACTATATTTTTCAGGAGTAAATGCTGACCAAAGAGGAAAGGAGGGAGTAGGAATACTAATAGCAAAAGAAATAGACCAAAAAGTCACCCAGTACAAATCGATAAACTCTAGAATAATGACAATAACTTTACGAATAAAAGAGATAATAACCTTAATACAAATCTATGTCTCAGTAGAACGAACACCGGAAGAAGAAATATTGTCTGGCTATTTAAGGTCGCAGTATATAAAATTAAGATAGCTATGACGATAACCAACGTTCTAATAGCACGTGGTACAATAAAAAGAAAAATATACATCCGGTAAAAGGTTACAATCTTCTCTATGCAGATGGCATGGTTCTTACGGCAAATTTAAAAAATAAAATGTAAACATTGAATAACATATAAACGCTTACTTTATGGTGTCGAGTTTTGGACTATGAATAAAAGTGATCTAAATCGCCTTGGGGCTTTCGAAAAGTAGTGTTATAGAAGAATTTTAAAATTTTCTTGGGTGGAGAAGATTCGAAACTCCACAATACTATAACGTCCCAGCAGGACTACTGATATTATAAAAGCATCAAGAAGAGAAAGCTGGAGTACTTCAGATATGTAATATGAGGTAGCAAATATAGGTTGCTACAAAATATTATGCAAGGGAAAATAGCAGGCAAACACATCCAAGACGAAAAAATACTTCACGGTTAAAGAACTTGCGAGATTAGCATGGTATTGAAACAAGCACGCTATTTAGAGTGACAGTGAATAAAATTAAGATGGCTATGATTGTAACCAACCAAATTTAAAAAATAAAATGCACAAATTGGTTAACATATGGACGGAGAAAAGGTAAAATGGAAATAAATGCAGACAAAATAAAAGTAATGACAGTTAACAAGGAATAAATAAATGACCAAGACGTAAAGGTCTTTATTATAAATTAAGTGCAAGGAAAAGGAACTAGAAAAGGGAATCACATTCGAATACTTGGTTAAAGTGTTAACAAAACAACTGCACAACATATTATGCACTAAACAAAACAATACTAGGAGATAAGAAAATTGAAGTAGAAGTAAAATAGAAAATTGACAATACTATAACAATACCACTTATAAAACAAGCTAGTGAAAACTGGATAGTTAACAAGAAACAGAAAAAAAAATAGAATTTATTAATAGAATAGCAATAGAAACACAGCATATTAGGAAAATAGCAGGAAAGACTAAGTGGCACCGTGTAAGAAGTGAAGATATAAGAAATAGCTTTGGTGAAGGGAGAATATTGACAAAAATCAAAAAGAAACAAAGGAATTGGTTCGGTTACGTGGTAATAATGGATCAAACTCGAGTGGTAAAGAGAATAATGGAAATGGTTGAAAAACAATAAGGGACAGACAAAGAAAGGAGTGACTGGACCAAATAGAAGAATATGGAAGGAAAAGAGAAACAATCGTAGAGCCGGTAAAAGAATTAGCAACAAATATGGATAAATGATAAACCGGAATCTCACTCTCTGAAAGGGTATGGGGAGCAATAAAAAAAAACAAAATGTAGTATTTCAGGACAACCCAACAGTGTAAAATGTTATAGATAGTAAAAAGGTCTCTTCTTTTGTGACGTAAAATAATTTGTAACTTATTCAGCTAGGACCTAAGTCAGTATACGTATTAAGGATAACGTAAAATGGGGTCACTTTGCACTCAATTTGATAATTTTGCACTAGAGAAGGTGTAGCGCGAATGTGGTTGTGACCACCAGTATTGTGTTAATAGAAGCCCAAATCATAATCTTAAAATTCGGTTTTTTTGTTAGGCTGTAAAATATTATTGTATAGAAAATCCCTGTGGTAAGTACAAGTTTAGGTGTACAGTTAGTTTGTTACTATGAAATTTAACGACTAAAACAAATGGCGTTAAATCAGAATGTCAGAGAATATTTTTTTATGTTTACAAATGTAGTTTCTAGTTTGTTTTAGTTACTAAAATAATGCAAATTATACTCATTCTATTGAAATGTATACTTATTTTACCGGCAAAACGTGAATACTTATTAGACTTATTAAGATATACCGATTATTCCGAGAAGGATTTAATAGTATGTTTGTCTGCCATATATTCGCCAATATTTACCTATGAAAAAGACAGATCGTTTGTTACATGAGTTTTGAGTCTAAGCAATTCGGGTTTCTCCAACACGAAAGTGGAATTGAGGCAAATAATTAAGTTGTATTTGAATCAAAAACGGATAAATATAGCTCGCTTCAAGGATAAACAGGATTCTTCCTAAACTGCTATAAAGACCTCACTACACGGATAGCTTGTAACACAAAAAGTAGAGCAACGCTTAATGCTGTCAAAATGACAAAATACATATTAAAAACGTATAACTAATATTTGCCGGAGTTAAACCATATGCCATTTCTAATTAGAACGATAATAACGGACGAACTCCGGCAAAAAAGGTGTTAACTAAACATTTCCGGGAATACAGCTGGTGAACTGTTGCCTCCGTATGAGGTATAAAAATTTAATCATTGGTGGGAGACTTGGACTAAGAATGGTCCACCTGGTACACCTGATTCGCAGATTAGTTCAAAGAACTAATGCAGTCCAGATTAAAAAAAATTGAATAAAATAATGTCATTATGGGGGATAATTTCTCCTTACATATTAATCTTGAAGTTGTAGATTTATGCAAAAAAAATTAAGATTAATTTTACTTGTTTATCTCCAAATAGCACTCCTCAATGAAGAAGTTCTGGAGAAAAATTCTATTCTATAAAGAAGCTCAAACGTTCTTGGATAAAGAGTAAATTCGAAGAAAAAAGGGGTCCTTGTAGACGACAAATATTCTGGTTGAAAAATATTCGCGACTGGACCGTGTTAAATACACAGACGCTTTTAAGAAAATCCAAAGATAGAGACGAATATGCAATGGTTATAGTCAACCTTCATTACTGGATTCGGCATTAGAAGAAGAAGAAGAAGCGTTCTTGAGAAACAGCATGCGTCTAGAATTGTTAATGGAAAAAATACCCAAAAAGTTATTAAAGTCTGGATTTAGTAAATTTGATATTGTGCCATGTAATGCACCTCGTAGATCGTTTCAAACCAAGTTATCAGTCCAATGCGACGAAAACTAGTGAGAAATTAAACTATAAGACAGCAACAAGAAAAAAAATCAGGAAACTACCTCGTAAGTACAATTCGTAGAAAAAAAAAAGAAGGTAGATTTACCTTTAGGGCTCAGTAAAGAAATATCTAGTTTTTCATCAAATAATGAAGCGATAGAGGAAGAAATGATTGAAGAAGGGGCCAGCATAACTCCAGAATTTTACTTGTTAGTAGACGTAGATTCGTTAAATGACGAAATAGACGAACTTCAAGAAACGGAAGAGGAAATTGAGTTTATCTGAGGTTCTAGGTTCTCTAGGAATCAATATTACTGACAAAGTTAAGAAAACATGATTTGAAGATTAAAAAAGCTATTGGTGCGTACATTATATTTTTTTATAAATAGCCTCTATATCCTGGAGTCCTTACAGCAGTAGATGATGGCGCACTAATTAATGCTATAGAAAAATCGCTAAGTTTTGTAAATGGCCAGTAAGACGGGATGAAATATCGTATAATTGGAAGAACGTAATTGGATCTATAGATCCTCCCAAGCAAATGTGTAAAAGAGGACTATATATCGCTCCAGACTATGACAAATTGTAGTGAGATTCGTTTTAGATCTTATGTTGGGAACCTATCTATTGGTAGTAACCTACCTATTGGTAATACACCTAAACACCTACAACTGGAGTTGCCATCTAGAACCCATTTAGACAAGCTCTGAGGGTCAGCAACAACCCCTAACGGGAGTCTCACGTTGCTATGAATGTTAAATACTTTAACATCACAACATATTTTCAACAATAATATAGCACACAACAAATTTTGTAATTTTTTAAGGGTTTTTACCCAGATATTTAGGTTAAGGTTAGGGTAATATTACACTGATGATGGACTTTTTAGTCCGAGAACTTTCTGTGATGTAGCCCAAAAGGGTCTTTTTAATTATATACCTTTTATGAAGGATTTTTAAATAAAACTTTTGTGATTCATGGTATACAGCCAACAGAAATTTCATTTTCCTTGTGACTAGAACATCGTTATTCAACAAAAATCTAAATGTTAGTATCAATGATATTTTTAAAAAATTTTCATAAAGAAATACTCTCGTTTGTCATTTGCCTAATCTTGCATACTCTAAAATGCTAAAGTTTTCAACTTTATTTTCAACTATAAATACTGTGACTAGTTTTTATCACCAGCACTAAAAACATACTAAAATACCACTATTATAATTCCAAATTGAGTCTAAAATTCAAATTGTCATTTGGTGATGCTCGCTCACAGCGTATTGAAATAGATTACAGATATTACTAACCAAAGACTATTTTTCCAAGAAAATAACACACAGAGTTATTGAAAAATAAGCAGTTATGTCGCCAACGCAAAAAACACCAAACTATATAACGTAACAACCACCTACGTGTATCCAATACCCATAATACTGAATTAAATGTACCTGCTGTCATTTACCCTAATTGGCGGTGTAAAGACTTAGCCACGGTCAAACTATAAAACGTCCTCTAATGATAGAAATTGTACAGTATGAGACAAATTGGGGCGAGCGGTGTGGTGTAAGCTCAGAGATTTTAGGTCTATAATTTGTTTCGATTTAGTAATTTGTGTCTAAGACAACGTCTGCTGCCCTCCGGCTGTCAATTTGTTTCGTTTTCAAGATTATCGAAAAATTCTTGGTGAATTCACAATACAAATCGCAATTCAATACTGGAAGTGATTGAAATGCAGTTTAATTTTTTGTTATTACTACTCAATCATTATGCATTAACATAATTCTTCTTCTTATTAGTTGTATAAATTAGCTCTTATTCCAGCTTTAATGTTTCCTCTTCGGTGATGTCCCTGGTGCTTTTTTCTATTTACTCTTCTCCAGGTTCATACTTATTTATGTAGGCATTATTACCTATATTTTTTCGTTTCCTATAGTTAATTGAAGTTCTGCACGATATATTTCTTATTTTTGTTGAATTTACTGCATGTCTGTCTAATTTCTTCCTTTTTTTCCTTATTTGCGGGAAGGCAACACCCGCAACACCGAATCTAGTAGCTGTTGCTTGTTGTTAAAAAACATCACTGTTTATTATTGCTATTTTGTTTGAAAGTTTTATATTCCCTTTACATGCTGCCATTGCTGCTGCACTCGCGTTGCCCACTGTCCTGCCCGAAATATTTCCACGGCAGCATTTAACGCAAATGACTATTTACATACAACTACCACAGTGCTGCATCAGTATACCATCAGTAAAGGAAGGCATAGAAATTACTGTGGCAACAGCTCTGTGTGTTTTAAGTTGAAAAAATTATTTTAACGTTTTAAAAACAAATGAGAACAAAAAACGTTAATGTAGAAAAAATCTTTTATTTGGATAATAATCTGAAAATGGCTTCAAAAATTTTTTTATAATAGAGGAAATATGACAAACTTTTTCAATGAACTGACTTGTGAGGAATCTGGAGAATTTTTTAACTTTTGCAGAATGTCACGCATAGATTTTAAATATTTGTTTCAGAAAATTGAGTACACGAAATTCATTTAAAATGTGGGTAACATATTAACATTAAGAAGTTTCCTAGAAGGGGAAACTTTCAATCGACATAAAATTTCTCATTGCCGATTTAAATTTCTGTGTGTGAAATTAAAGTGTCACTTAACAGTTTATTTGAAGACTATGGTGTTGAATGTATACAACGCTCTAGTACATTAACACTCCCCTAGTACTGTTCAATAGATTGCAGTGGAGTAACGTAATAAGCTCTTTGGGAGCAAGGAAGTTTCCTGGGTATCTGAGGAACGTGGTCGCTGATTATCTTTCCGAGAGGAAGATTGTGGTGGAGGATGGTGGATGTAACGGTTGGAGTCTGGTAAGGGTCCGTCCTGGGTCGTTGTGGAACCTGACATATTATGGAGGGGTCTTAAACTGCGAATATGGGGAGGGTGTTACCTCCTTGGCATTTGCGGACGACCTCGCTATGCTGGTGGATACACGGAATAGGGAGGAACTGTTGCTTCGGATTACGCGTGAGTGTGTCCTCGTTGAGGATTCGATGAGCGAGCAGTATCTTCTTCTCGCGGAGAATAAGACGGAGGCTGTAGTACTCAGAAGCTACAGAAAGAGAGACATTGTTGTATTTAAGTGCGCGGGAGCGAGAGTAACACCCATGAAGTACGTCAAGTATTTGGGAGTTACTCTCCACCAGGGCGGAAGTTGGGGAGAACATTTGAGAGGGGGTGACCCTCAGAACTATTTAGAGCATGGTTGCGCTGAGGAGGATAATGCCCCATGTGCGTGGACGTAACTCCCAAAGGAGGAGAGCGCTAAACGGAGTTGTGCAGTTTGTCGTCCTCTTCACGGCCCCAATCTGGAGAGAGGCATTAGAAATACCAACTTTCAAGAGGGTCAAGGTACGCGCCAAAACTAGTCTGCTGCGGATATCATGAGTCTAAAGGACTGTGTCAGCTGCAGCTGTTTGAGTGATGACCGGCTGTGTTCCTTTACATTTGCTGGCAGGTGAAAGGGTCCCGATTTATAGTAGTGAGGGGCGGAATATTATAGAGCGAGAGGCAAGTGAGATAAGGCCGGCCGATTGATTGGTTTCAATTGTCCAGTGACAGACAGAGTGGGAGGTAAACACGTGATGTGGCGGAGTGGACGAAGTCACTAATTCTGAACCTTTAAAGCTGGGTAGACTGTGGGCAGAGACAGCTGGATTATTACCTAATGCAAATCCTCACAGGTCATGGCTGCTTCCGCAGCTACCTTTTTAGGTTTAGGAGAGCACAGTCAGATCAGAGCCTTTACTGTAGTCTTTCGGATACTGTAACACACACGATGTTGGAGTGTGAGCGTTGGACGGATGAAAGAGAGAAGTTTGAAAGAAAGTGTAACTGCGGAATGCATAATTCCGTGAAAGAAATGGTAAAAAAAATTATGAGAAATGAGTGTTGGTGGGCACGAATCCATAAATTCGTTCGTGGTTCGTGTGCTAGTGGTTTTCCTAATGAATGTGTACGATGTCTGGAGTGACAGAGGACAGGTTTTAGATGGACGACGACCGTCTCTGGTGGTGACAGGACGAAGTGTTAAACGTCTAATTCCCTCGGGCATCTTGTTCTTGCACAACTTCCTTAGGGTATTAGGAAACTAACACCACCTAAGTGAGTCACAGGTGTCTGTATGCAAATGTTCCTTTTCTTTAAAGATGTAAAAAAAGTACTGTTCGGAGTATAATTTCTAAGTGTTAAACTATTAAGAGACTTGATTTAAAGCAGTAATCATTAATAGACGATGTAAAAAGTCCTTTATAAAGCTAAAAAATAGCTATAATTTGGCTAAAAATCCCAACTTTCTCCCTCCGAGTCTGTTTTCGGCTATACCAGTTAGTGTGAACAAAGACAGACTTTTAGAGAGAAAGGATAGGCACTTGATGATGATCTCATCATCTCTCTCACACACACTTGATTAGATTTTTTTATTTTGATGCTATATTTTGAAGAAGAAAAAAACAAGAATAAAAATATATAGGAGATGTAGCAAACAATATAAACATTAACCAATAAAGTATATCTTGCGTCTAGCTAATAATCCGCCGCTGTAACTATTACAGAAAAAATTTTGACACAGATATAGAAAACTAATCTTTGTCTAGATAGAAATTGCTAATAATTTTATGGTTATTGGTTTATGGTGCTAATACACCATCAACCAAGTTGTTCAAAAAATTTCAAGAATTCAAAAAAATTATATGTATTAAGATAAGCAGCCTTCAAATAAATTGAATATAGGAAAAGTACTTACCTAAGAGGCTTAAAATATTCACAAAGAAAATCAAATCTCTCGTCTGGCACTGGTACCCTACGTGCTGAAAAAAGGTGAAAATAAGACATCCATGTCCTAACTATTATGATTATGTATTATTCATACGCGTAGTAAAAACAGCACAACAATTAAAAATTTCATTGTTATTATTTCATTGGTATCTACTGTTAAAAGAAAAATACTGATAGTCAAAAATCAGTAAAATACACCAATCCATAAAAATTAAAGAAGACAATAAATACTTGAAATAACAAATTGAAACTATTTGTTTTGAAGTCGATAGTATAAAAAATTTCAATGTAAACGAATAATATTTAAATTGGTTTTATTAGCGTTAAGTGACACCGTCGAAGAAGCTACAGAAAAACTACAAAATTCAATAAATAAAATCCATGAATGGACTAAAAAATGGAAAATTAAGCTGAATACAATGAATCAGTCCATATAAATTTTACCAATAAGCGAATTAATAATATTCCAATTAGAATAAATGATGTCCAAGTGCCTATTGCAACATCAGCAAAGTACTTGGGCATCACTCTTGATGCGAAACTTCGCTGGAAAGCTCACGTGAAGAAGAAAAGAGAAGAACTAGGCATCCGCTACAAGAAAATGTATTGCTTGATGGGAAGACATTCCTCTCTATCCATAAATAATAAACTCCTAACCTATAAACAAATACTAAGACCAGTATGGACCTATGGCTGCCAACTCTGGGGCTGTGCCAAGCCTAGTAACATCAAAGTAATCCAGATATTCCAGAATAAAGTGCTGAGGAACATCGTAGATCGCCTTGGTACGTTAGGAACAACGACCATCACCGGGACCTCCAGATGGAAGAAGTCAATCAGATAATCAAGAAATTTGCAGGGAGCCATGAACAACGACTCCATCATCATGTAAACGTCGAGGCTATCCAGCTCCTCGACAATACGAACCTAGAGAGAAGGCTCAAAAGAACAAAGCCTTTTGAACTGGTATAATGAGTGAGTGAAAAGCAGAGTAAAGTGTTGTGCGAGTATGCATGCTAAATTTAATGCTAGTTATTAGAAATAATAGGAAAGATACTAGTGAGTAGACACCTAATTTTAAGATTTCATTAGTAATTTAAGTTAGAAACAAATTGATAATTAGTCTTACTGACCAGATTTTAATGTAAGTACACTTCTGTCATTAGTAAAAAAAAAATAAAAAAAAAAGATTTATGCTGTTTTTAGTAGTCAGGGTTATCACCCTTAGCCCTTATGCAAGCTTCAACTCGCGTGAGCATTTTGTTGTGGTAGGTTGTTTTATTCTTCAGAAGTCCAAAATCATGACATTTACTAGAAGGAGGAATTTATAAGTATTGGGTCCTCTAAGCCTAAATAGTACAAATATACTGGTGAGTGAAGTACCTGCGGGTAACAATAGACTCAAGGCTTACCTGGAATCAGCAGACAGAAAACGAATAATCAAGAAGAAGGTGACTACGTTAATAGTAGTCAGACGTACTCGTGGAAAAATTTGGGGTTTAAAACCAGAACCAGACATGTTCTATTGGATTTATAACATAGTGATAAAACGAACAATTACATATGCATCAGTCGTATGTTTTTTTTTGGGAAGACGTTTATTATTATGGTTTATTTATTATTTATATGGTTTATTAGCCAATTGACTAATTGTGCATCTTGAATTCGTGTAACCTTCTGAAGTTTTTGGTGTTAATCTTGTAGCGTTTTAAATTTTTCTTTTAACTACGAAATATTGATATGTTAAAAATTTCTAAAGATGCCCCTGTTTTTCTGTTTGCAACGCAGTTAAAATGTTAAGATATATTTCCTTCTATTTTTGTTTACGTTCTTGAATTTAAGTTGAGAAATGTCTCAAGGTTAATTTTCGGGTGGATTCAGCAAATGGTAGGCGATGCGGGAGAAGAAGGGGTGTTGCTAACCGGCGATTGAAATAAAAACGAAAAGGACAGTGGAGTTGAGTTGAGGAGGTTTGGGAACGAAGTCAGGTTGAACGGACGTGTGGGCAGTTTAAGTTGTCAAAACCGGCAAAATTTGTGGAATTTGTGAAAATTTACTCTCTGTAATATGACAGATTAGGAAAGAGTAACCACTACTTTGCCAAATATTTAAGGATTTGTGCCATGTACCAGAGTTTTGAAATGCTGTAAAAAGCTGCGTATTAGGGTGTGTCCAATAGTCCAACCAATAGGTTCCAACCTCATCTATATTTGTCTCTGGTCGTCTTCCCAGACCAGCTTGAAGTGAAGCAATCCCTTTTGTCTAGCAGAGGTTCCAGTATATTTCCATTTAAATCTCAGAAATTTTAGTGCTTATTTCATGTGAAAATCAAGGTAACTTTTTTTGTGTTTAAACTTTTAAAATAAAAATAGACATTTTTTTAATCATTGCTTTCATAATTTAAATAGTCAATAATATAAATAAAAGGTCTTAATAATTTATTCGTATTGTAAATCTTAGGGTGTGGCTATGCTGTCATTTTAATTGTTCTCTGTTTTATTTGACATACGACAGCTTTGGCATATGATTCATATTTTGTGACATTAGTATGTTTTGTTTGTAAAAACAAAGGTTGATCTGTATAAATAATTCTATTTTACTTGTAACAAATTATGTAGCAATACTCACTTGTAAACAAATAGAACACATGTAAGTTTTTTTGTAATTTTGTATTTTGCAACTTTTAATAATTTTTGTGCAATCTGTATGTTTGATATCTGTTTGTTTGAGACAAAAATAAACGTTTGATTTGTTTCTCCAACCATTTTGTTTATTTTACTTTAGAAAAATCTCCTAACCCCTGTTTGTGTTTCTTTATTTTAGGGAAAAAGAAATTTTCTTTCTTCCAGCAGGAAGTTTTCTTCGAAGCGGCGTCCGAATAAAAATAGCTAGAGGTATTTCTTCTTGTCTTTATTTGTCCATTTGTCCAGGAGATTTATGTAAGTATCCCTTTGTTTCATATTCTGGTAGTTACCCCAATCCGACACCCAGTCTTTTACTTATCCACGACCCCAGCTCTCCATTTAACCCCTGAGTGCCTGAGTTCGCATAGTAGCGTTTATTTTGCTTGCCCTATCTTGACCCCCATTAGTTTCTCTCCCCAATTTTATAAGTACCCCTATTTTCTTACCCTATGTTAAGCAAAATATTATCGTTACAATCTTAGACCATAAAAACTGATAGACACGCCGTAATGCTATTCTCTCGTCTCAAAGTGTGAAGCCAACATAAAACGATTCACACAGCTGTGGGTGACGTCAGTTTACGGCAGAAACGGTAGAGATTAGAAGTGTATAGGCATTGTTAATTTTTTAAAGTTTTCCAATTAAAAATTTTTCCAATACATTAATATTTTAATTATGGTGTTATCTTGCAGTGCATTTAATTGTACGCAGCGACAAAAAAGGGACAAATATATCATTTCATGGGTAAGTAAATTCACAAATTAAACTTGAAAAACATACCAGAAATTTAGCACCTATTATTTTACTTTTCCCTCCCAAAGTGTTTAAAATAGATACATATGAGAGAGAGAGAGTCTTATATATAATTTTCATTTTATAATTAGATTGAAAACTGAGAGAATAAGTAACTAAATTGTTTTAGATTTCTTAAAGATTCATCATTGCAAAAAAATGGATTATAGCGATGCGCCGTGAAAATTTTAAACCAACAAAGAGTTTTAAAATTTGCTCCAAACATTTCACAGCGGATTCGTATATTACTAGTGGTTGAAGTTCAAAAAAACAACTAAAAAAAGATGCTGTACCCAGCATTTTCGATTTTCCAACCATTTAATTAAGCAAGTTACTAGAAAATTTCCAGTAAAAAGAGAAACTGTCTCAGTCAAACCAACAGGATCTAAAAGGGAAAATATAAATATAACAACGAGTGAATCTACCACCATAAAAACTCCAGTAGAAATTTCAGACGAAACTACGTTAGAATCTCCCTTGAAAGAGCGAAAACATTATCTTGGTGACTTTGAACAAGGATCATCTAACAGAGACCAGGGATATAAAGTAGTAGTAAACAAATTAATTCAAAAGAAAAACAAACAAATCAAAATGTTGCAACAAAGAAATAGAAGGCTTATTAAAAAAGTAAATACCTTAAAATCTTTATTATAAAATCTTTATTTATAGAACATCTTAAAGAAAAACAGATGATCGATGAAGATTCCTCTCTGAAACTTTCGGTAAGGAAAATTATTAATACTTCTTATTAGTGATCTATTTATTCTCAGAATACTAATCTTCGCACCTCGAAATACATAGGCACATCTAACTAAAACGTAAACGTAAGAAAAGTTTGCGTTAAATTTATTTGGATATTTAGAACAAAGTAATTAATCAAATCCAATACTGGTTTAAAATAAAAAGATATATACATAAAAAGAATAAAAATTCTATTATTTGTGAAACATACAGTTAATATAAAATAATAAAATATAATAAATTATACTGAAACGTAAAATACATAGGTACACAAAAACTGTAAGTTTTTATATATTCCTATTAATAAATAATAATATTCTTAATACTAATAATATTGGAAATAAGAATGAAAATTATATTAGCAATAAAAAATAAATAAAAAATAAACAATGAAGTTGTCGGCAATTAGTTCAAATGTAAAATAAACTTCTGAGCTACAGTTTAAAGTTAAGCTTCCTCATATTCTGTTTCAGACGAAGTGTTATCCGATCCGGGATGAATTAATATAGGTTCTATACTGCTTTCTATTATATGATCAAGCTCCCACATATTTTTCTCAATATCCATAACGTGATTAATACATTTTTGCCAATGTTCAGTCGTTACTTCGGATATTGATTTATGAAAAAGAATAGTAACATCTGACAATTTAAAAGTTGTATTATTTCGAGCAACGTTACTTTTAACTTCGGCCCATACTAATTCAATCGGATTTAGCTCGCAATGATACGGTGGTAGGCGAAGTATTTCAATTCCTCTATTTTTGGCTATTTCCTCAATGACATATTTTTTATAATTTTGTTTATTAATTTTAGCAAGCTCTAATAATTCTGCTTTTGTCATTGTATCGTCAAAGATTAAATTCTTAGAAGTTAACCACATTGCAATTTCATCTTTCCTCCATTGAGTAGTTGGTAAACGTTCAACCAATCTAGAGTGGTAACTTGCATTGTCCATCACAATAACTGAATTTTTAGGTATGAATTTAATCATGTGTTCGAAATATTCGTCAAACACGTCTCCGTTCATCTGTTGGTGATAATCACAGGTCTTTTTTGATTCAAACAAAAGTAAACCCTCCTTAAGAAATCCATTCATACTACCTATATGGGTAACAATTAATCATCGATCTTTACCTGTTGGTTCCTTGAAACCAGGTGAATATCCTTCCAGAAATGCTTGTCGACATGTTTTTATAGTTTTGTCTTTCCAAACTCTCCCTACAGTATGCCCTTCATTAACCCACGTTTCATCTAAATAATAAATGTTCTTATTTTCTGTCCTCATTTTTTTTTATTTTTCTGAGGTAGTCTCGTCTCCAACACACAATTTCTTCGGAATCGATAATCATTGACTGTCTGCCCACTTTTTCATACTTTAAGTTTAACTCATGCAAAACGTTCCAAAGTTTGTCTCTACTTATTGTGGGTAAATCGGGATCGTCGGTTATGGCTTGTAAAACTTTATCGAAAGTTGGTATTTGTTTGTTAAAAAAAAGAAATGAGTGGACCATTCTACGAATTGCATTTTTGAAAAATTCATCCACATTCACTTTCGACAATTTTGGTCTTCCTGGTCTCGGTTTGGGTGGCGTTATACCAGCTGATTTTTCCTCTTTTAAAATGTTATATACAGTTGATTTTGAATATCCCATTACTTTAGACGAAATTTCAACTATACTATCAACATTATTGGAAGGATTGTGTTGCTTAAAATAATTGTAGACGTTAAGGATAACACTCTTTTCGTTAAGTGATAAATGATTCAACTTTAATTTTTTAACTGGTGTATAATCACACGTTAATTCCATATTCTATAAACTCACTATTCACTCTTGCAAAAAACAACTGTGTCAGATCTCTTCACTCGCTTATAATCGATTAAACAAAAATTTTCTGATATTAATGAATGACTATTTAAAGACCATTAACCATTTTATTCATTAACCATTTTATTAATCATTGGTTTTCCAAACAAAATCGAAATTTATACTATTTAAGATAGCGTTCACATTTATCAGAAACCATCTTTCGCTAATCGACTTTTTCTATCTAAACTATCAAAAGACCATTAACTAAATACTTATGCATTTTAAGAGTTTCTTTATTTCTTGTTATTTAATGGGTCATTATCATAACGACAAAAATAACCATAAATAACGTTACTAACAATAGCAGGTATTAAAATTTTACAATAGTCCATGTGACATGGAAAAATTTCTATCTAAATAGTCAAACCCAACGTAAAATAAGCTAAAATATTGGCGTTGTACGAAAAGCACACGTACTAAAATATGCTTAACAATTTAGTTTTTTTTCTGAGAATTTACTCCAGCTTATTCTTCAAATATACTATATGCTTCAAATATATAGCTTTGGCATATACAGTGATGAGTGCCTTAAGAACCGGCAAAATAACGCAAAAGATAGAAAACATAATACGTTGTGAAATAAAAAGAGATGAAAGTAGTAGAGGTGGGAAACTATCGATATAAACGTCTAATTTACATTACATTATATTAGGACTATCGATAGTTTCCCACCTTTAGACATTAGCTTATGAGCTAGTTGACTTCAGTCATAATATTACAAGTATGACGTCGAACATTAACATTTTTTAAATTTCGCATAAGGTAAAAACTAATTGAAGGCAATAAAGCAAAGTAAATAAACAGTTTAATTAGTAGTAATTTGATAATTAATTCTGTGTTGACGAATACAGAATAACAAGCTAGATAATTCTGTATTGAGAAGAGTGTATGCGACGTCTCAAATCACAGTTTATTATTTATCAATACTTTAATTTTGAATAAAAACATACTCGTACTTAAACTGTTTTTACTTACATTACGTGATACGTATTAATACGACTGAAGTCAAACAGCTCATAAGCTAACGTCTAAAGGTGGGAAACTTTCGATAGATCTAATGTAATGTAAAGTAAATTATTGGTTTATATCGATAATTTCTCACCTCTACTACTTGCATCTCTTTTTATTTCACAACGTATTATGTTTTCTATCTTTTGCGTTATTTTGCCGGTTCTTAAGGCACTCATCCCTGTATAACAGTTTATTATTTTATATTGTTTGTAGTTAGTCGATCAAGTTTTGATTATTGCTTTTTATTTTATTAGGATACGATGCATGTTTCTGCAAAAACTATCTTTAAGCAGCTACTTAAATCTAAGAGCACTAAAACATATCCACCGGAGTTAAAAAGCTTTGCTCTCACTCTTAATTTTTATTGACCAAAAGCTTACTTATATGTCAGGAAAAATTTTCCTAACATGTTGCCTCATCCACGAATTCTTCAAAAGTGGTATCAAGTAGTAGCTTGTGAGCCTGGGTTTCAAAAAGAAGCAGTGAATGTATTAAAACAAAAAGAAGTTGAACAAAATAAAGGAAAATCATGTATCTGTACTTTGATGGTCGATGAAATGTCTATAAACCAGAAAATAGAATGGGATGGTGAAAAGTTTTTAGGGTAGGTGTAGCTTAATATTTATTAGCAATTATAAAAAGTATCAACATTGTATTTTCTAGTTATATAATTGAAAACATTAATTTGAGGTATGTTGACATAGGAAGTAAACCTCAAAGCGATTCTTCCGAAATTAATACAAAAGAAGCAATTGTATTTTTAATTAATAGTTTAAATTATTCATGGAAGCTGCCGATAATCTACTTTTTAATCGCTGGGTTATCAGGTGTTCAAAAAAGTAATCTAATAAAATCGTGCTTAAAAATAATGCACGAAGCTGATGTCACAATTATCAGTTTAACGGTTGATGGTGCAGCATCAAATATTAGCATGGTTAAACAACTTGGAGTTGATTTATCGATTAATTCCAATAAAGTATATTTTCTACATCCAGCAACAAATCAACCAATATATGTAATATTTGACCCACCACATATGTTAAAACTTATTCGCAATACTTTAGGTTATTACAAAATTTTTTTTGACGGGAATAATAAAGCGATTAAATGGGAATATTTACAAAAATTAGTAGACATTCAAGAAAAGGAAGGCCTTCATCTTACAACTAGGATAACGCGAAGGCATTTAAATTGGCATAGGGAAAAATGAAAGTGAAATTAGCTGCCCAAACGTTCAGCCAAAAAGTTGCTAAGGCAATACATTATTTGAGAAATAAAAGCTCAAAAGAATTTGTACATAGCGAAGCTACTCAACATTTCATTGAACATATCAATAATATTTTTGATATTTTAAACAGCCGAAATTTATTGGCAAAACACCTAAAATCTAGTTTACAGCAACATAATAAACAAGCGATTTTTCAAAAAATTGAAGAATCTACAAAATATCTTAGTTCACTTAAGTGTTCCAAAAATGGTGAACCTCTATATCTAAACCAAAGAAAGACGGGTTTGATTGGTATGATCATTAGTTTAAAGTCACTAATGGTAATTTGGAAAAATTACGTGGAGTATATGGATGGAGGTCTGAAGTATCTTTCGGCCTATAAACTTTCTCAAGATCACTTAGAAGTTTTCTTTAGTTTTATTAGGAGTCATGGAGGTTACAACAACAACCCAACGGCAAAACAATTTAAAGCTGCATATAAAAGACTCTTAATGCACACAAGTGTTACAGGATCTACCCAGGCTAATTGTTCTATTCGAACCTTCTATAATATTAGCAATGAGCACAACAAATACTGTGAAAATGAAAACTGTTAATCATCAACTCATTGACAACTTTATAACTGATAAAAATAATAGGGAAACAATAACTAGTAACAGGATCAGGATTATACTGTAAATAATTAAAGTTTTTTAAAAACATTGTCATGTTATGTTTGTGATGTTGTTGACTATATCGCTGGGTTTGTCGTTAAGAAAGTTAAGAAAAAATTAGATTGTGACATATGTTTGTGTGCAATTGAATGTGATAATTTACAATCTCCATTCATAAGATACAAAAATTATAGAATATCAAAACATTTTTTAATTCAACCATCCAAAGACGTCATTCATATTTGCAAAATTGCTGAAAGCGAAATTAGATTTATGTACAATTGATCTTAAATTGATTATTAAAATTGATCTTAAATGTCATGAGTAACGTGCATGGATCTGTGTTTAACGTATACAAAGAACATATGTTTGATCATGATTTTGAAACAAACCATTTGTTTAATCTAATAAAGATAAGTTGTTTCCATTATTGCAACATTATATTGTACCACGAAGGTGAAAACCTAAATAATGTAATAAGAGTTAGAAGTAAGTTAACAAAAGCTATTTTGTTTTGTGGTCAATAAATTAATAGATTTCCTACATATTTTTTTTTACCTAACCTGAAACTTCCACCCAAAAGAAAATTACTCTACTTTAAATTTATTTTTGATTATCAAACAAGAAAAGATATACCAACGATATATATAATAATATATGTAGGTATGTACTTTCAAATAAAACATTTATTTTTACAATTTGAGTCAAAAATATTTATTAATTACTTTGCTAAATAATTTATCTTCTATATTTTTTACAAAATATTGAAGTTATATTAAAATTAATCTAAAATTTGGTAATTTTATTAGTGCTTTGCTAAGAATCCAAGCGGGCTCTTGCAGTATTGTGGTACAAGGCGTGTTTATCCGTTTTTATGGTCTAAGGTGTTAACGACTACTTATATGGCCAGGACCGACGACTTTATGTGCCCTCCAAACGGTGGTGGCTTAGTTAAATTAGAAAATAAAAAATTTCTATTGTTTTTGCCGGGATAGAACCGAGGCCGTCCGGCTTGGTAAGCCAGTACCTAGCCTATGAGCTATGGTGGTTCACGAAAATCTGAGCAATGTAATGGTTAGATCGGGACATAGTAGCATCATAAATAAAATCATAAATACAGGCCCAAAATATCCTTGGAAGTAAATATATGCTCACGAAAGAGATGGGACAGAGGAAACACACAGCCTAGGCTGCAGAGTTATACCTAGTACACAGACAGGTCTAAAACTGCAGAATGGTCGGGTGTAGGAATATTTTGGAGTGTTAAAAATGTAAACATTTCTATTCCACTAGAAATTTATGCAGAGATTTATGCAATGTTGCATTGTGCAAGAGAAATAAACATGAGGGCTTTCGAACGGAAGCGAATCAATATAAGCAAAGATAGTCAAGCAGCCTTAAGGGCTTTTAGAAGTCTTAAGTTGGACTCTAGGCTAGTGTTCGAATGCCGAGAAACACGCGACTGACTGGCGGAACATATCCGTGTCACACTGATAGTATGTAGTTTATGTTAGCGGAAAATATACTACAGTGAAGTAGCTGATGAACTTGGCAGATTGATGGCAGAAGAAAATCAACTACTTAATACTTCTGTCCAGAGTCAGCCAAAAGGATTTCCGACCGGAAAATCTGGATCCGAATATAACAGTTGAAGTACTTCGGAAAATAAGCAGGAATCAGCTTAGAGTCATACCAGGCATCCGTACTAGACATGCTCCATTCATAGAGCTGCAGACTCAACCTTACCGATATCTTGCATTACCGCGAAGCATTAATTGCAGGCGGCAGCCAACACTTTTTGGAAACCAAACACTAGACCTATAAAAGCTGATACAGGGTTCTAGAATTCTGCAGTGGGTAACAGTAATGAAAGAAATATGCACAATAAACCAATTAGCTTAAGTACGATCGATTTGTAATAGACTGCTTCCCAAAGGAAAAACTGTTTGATTGCCATTTTGTAGGAAAATGTTTAGTGGAATTTTCCTTTCCGAATTTGCTGTGAAATTAATTCGGAAAATGTTCTGTTTGAAGAATCATATCGTGACCAATATTTGATGATACCGTAACATATGTTTTCGTTGGACTGAACAAAAACACAGAGTACATTTTAAAGCTTGCCTAGATCTTCCATCGACATATACTCGTACATTTGTGATATGTATACTTTATTTTTACATTATTTTTGCGTGATCTACTAAACCTAGCTTCAGCTCTTTCATTTAGTATTATATATACCATCTCCTAAGGCTATTCGTTTCAAATATTATTGCATGTTTTACTTATTTTCTCAGTCACACTAAAAAAACTTTTGACCCTACATTCATTCAGTCGCACTTACCTTATTCTCGTCAATAAAAATAAGTACCAAAATAACTTTTTATCAAGTTCTCTAAATAAAAAATAAAATATTTTATTTGGGTTTTATTATTAGAATTATTTTTGACAAAATAAAATAAATATTTAATTAAAAATCAAAAATCTCGTTCATTTTTAGTAAATTCCCATTGTTGCAATCGATTTCTTACATCTCATGGACAGATTTTCTAAAACGACTTTCGACATTCAGATATTTGTCCAAAATATACAATACATTAAATCTCTAATTATTTAATAATGCTTATGTTCGGAATAATCATCTTCAATAGTACTAGGTGTAGGACTACTGGATTTAATACTTTCAAGCATTTTAAACTTGGGCAAAGGTTCTTCGTAGTGAAGGTATGGATTAATGACATGCTTCATTCTATCCAAAAACTGAATCAACTGCTCTCTTCTGGCATGGAATAATTCGTCGCCTTGTACGTAACGTACTTTGTAATCTGCTGGTATAAGACTATTAAAAACTTTCAGAAAGAGTCCGATACCAATGGCGGCAGATGCAGCAACACTCAGTCCAGGAATAACAGGTCTTCTTCTGGATATATATTTGACAGCTTTGATGAGGTCCGCAGCAACATACTGCTCCAACATACCTAAAATTGGCAGCTCATGGTAGTCTAAAGATGGATAGTTTCCAGGTGGCTTGAATTTAATACTAAATGAGTATTGCGAAGGTCTTTGCATGAATTCTTTCAAACAATCTAACGTATCGAAAAGGTAGGTCTTATAATTATAATCAATAGCATACTTTAATACTCCCTTGTTTATGATGGTTTTACTTTTGTAGCAAACAATACAGGCTCCGTCTTCGTAGACATTCTGGGGATACACTTTTAAATTTAGAAAAGTTGGCAAGTGTGGTGGTAATTTGTTGGCTCCGTAAGGCGGTAAAAAGATCTCTGGAGTTTTCAAAAAACGTTCAATATGCTGCGGACATAGCCAGTAATAATAGTGTCTCCACTGTACCAAACCTGTTCTATCGGGAACCTCTCCACCACTCGTAAGCATGTTACTGAAATGCAAACAACAAGGACAGAAGGTTTTATATGAGCTTTGTCTTTCTAAAAATTCCAAAGGAGTAACTTGCATATTAGCCAACCGTAGAGGCCAGTCATTATGACAATTAATGTAATAGTGTTTGATCTCGAAGAGAACAGCAGTCATTACTTTTTCTGACTCGTACCATACAGACCAATTATTTTTTTCTATAGAAATTTTATAGACAGACTGGTACTCTCTGTCAAACCACGGTTTAAATGTCTCAGCAACTTCTCGATATTCTTGATAGAGATGCTTGACAAAACGGAGACTGTACTTTGGAAAGCCGCGTCTACCTACATCATTTTCTAAACACTCAAAAACTTGCCGTTTAGTTGCTTGAAGGTCTATGACCAATTGCGGAATTAGACCGAGATACGACAAATGTCTAACCTCAGATATGGTATCAGGAAATCCGTCGAAGATTACACCTTTAAGAAAAAATTAATTTTATTAAAAGCTTTAGTAACTTATACTAACAATTAAGAAAAGAAAGACTTCGTACCTAGGCCGTACAATGAGAAATGATAAATATATCCTGATACGAATAATAATTGAAGGGAAGATAGAAGGTTAAAGAGGAGTAGGCAGAATATAAATGTCATGGCTTTGCAACATCTTATTATATACGTGTATGAACGTTCAACAATTACTAAGAGCGGCGCAGAATAGAATGAAGATTTTGATGTAGTGATCGCAAACCTCTAGTAATGGAGGGCACCAAAAGAAGTACCAAAAACTCTTCAAGCATTGTTTCTAACAGAACGTTTGATTCTACAGAAAAAGTGCTAATATATCCCTCAGAGACAGAGTTTCAAATCAAATAGGAAAAAAACTGGTGTTACGGACATAATTAAAATAATTACAACGCTGAAATAGAATTTGGCAGGCCATGTTACCAAAGTCAGAGATGGAACATGGACCAAGAAAATTTTAGAATGGAGACCAAGACACTATGCTTAGGTATCACGTCGTGATAGGCATCCTAAGCACGTCAAGATGCTTAAGACCGGAAGCAATGGAATTATTTACAGGAGGCCTATATTCAGCGTGGACCCAAAGCGGCTATTTTTGATAATCATTATGAATAATGAAAAATGGTGGAGGAACATCATTGTGTAAAATTATTTTAAATAGGACCATATGGCAAGTAATATCTTATTTGAAGCTCGTTTTTGAAAAAAAAATAGTTGAGAAAATTTATGCGGGGTGGTGTTTATGCCCTCGGAATATAAAATTCTGACTATTTTATGTCTTTTTGTATTATTTTTTTTTTGTGTATTATACGTTTGTGTATTGTGTGTTTATATATTATATGTTTGTGTACTGTGTGTTGCATATGTATTATGTATACTTGTAGATCATATGTCTCCCACATTCTATTAATCCGCTATTGTTGGTATAATCTTGTTATTGACTTCTGTTAGTATGGGCAACCAAAACCCTGTTACATTGTGCTGATCGGCATGCTACATATTTTTCTTCAATAAGAGCTGCATCTATGATTTTACTCTTTTTCATGCCTGTTTGTTTCATGATTATTGATGCATCTTTCTGCAGATTGTACTCTGTAGTCATTGACCCAGGCATGTTTGTATATCTGTTATTTGTCGAAGTCTGTGTTTTTGATGTATATTTCATGATCATTTATACTGACGGTATAAATGATCTTGCGATGATGAAATGGTCTTGCGGTTTCTCTCTCCCACATCGAAATTGTTGCATTTACAGGGTATTTTATAGATGCAGTTCTTTGATCTTTCTTGTGTGTTGTTGTATTTTGTTTTGGACAGAAATGTCCTATCCTTTTTGTCTTTTTCCGATAGGTCCTTTACGTATCGTATTATTGGCATCTTTGAATCTCTTCTTGTGTGTTTCGGGATTGCTTGTAGTGTTTTATTGTTTCCCTTCTTCGATCTTGTGAAATTCATTGTTTATAAATGACAATGGGTAATCATTTCTTGTCAAAACCCTTGTTAGCAGGTTTTTTTTTCTTCCTGAAATGCATGTTGACTAGAGCGGATATTTTGGATACAGGACATCAAAGTTTGCAGAAACCAGCCCACACCATCAGATATTTAAATTGCCTCTCAAACCACAACGTAAACATCAAAAAAGGACTTACCAAATAATTATAAGATAGAGCCCAAAACACTTGCTTTAATGAAAATGCATTTAAGAAAGAAAAAAAACCACCTCAGAGTTCATCCAGCTAAGTGCAGAATTTTCCACAAATTAAACGAAGAAAAGATCAACTTTGTATTTGAACATCCAAAACTAGTAACAACAAACTGGAATACTCCGCTAAAAACTCTAGAAATTAGTAAAGAATTTTTGTATGTAACTGATATAATTCAAGAAGTATTTTGGAAATCTATACCAGAAGCGGATAAGACTACTGAAACAAACATCATTCCACACTAAAACACCAAAAAATTTAAAAGACCGGCTTTATATACTCCATCTCCGACAGATCCAGAAAAAAAAAGTTTTTCGCCAAACAACGTTCGCTATTCACGATAATGGTAACATCCAAAATAAAGAGATCGAAAACTTCCTTAATTCGCCATGTCCATCTAGTAAATCTGCCTACAAAGCTATTCTCCTCTTTCAAAGTAAAAAATACCATAACTTCAAAGGAAAGTTCAACAGTATTTTGAGAACTACATACTTTCCTATAAAGTGGAAACTTGGACAAATATTAACAATTTTAAAATCTGACGAGCCAGCAAATGATATCAGCTCATATAGACCTCTGCTACTATTGATGTTAAAATTATTTAAAAGACTTTTGTTACACAGATAAGTCATAGACACTTAACTGGGCCAAATTATAACTAAACAACGATTTGTCTTTTGCTCTAATCATTCAACTATACAACAAACACAGAATTATAGACGAAATAATTACAAGCACCAGAAAAGTAGCACTGGTGTATTTCTTGATGTCGCTCAGACTTTTGATCGGTGTGGCACCCTGAACCTTTATACAAGGTTAAACAACTCTAACCTTTAAGTTTCTACCTAATCCTTAAATCGTACCTCTCCTAGCGTTATTTTTGAACCAAAGTAAATTCCAAATAGAAGCCACGTTATCGAATAAAAGACGGTATTTCACAGGGAAGTGTTTGGGGCCGATCTTGCACCTAATATTTACCAGAGATATACCAACAACAATTCACACAAAAATAGCAACATTTGATGATAACATCGCTGTACTAGCTGCACAGACGATCCATAAATTTCATCAGATCATCATTTACGTCATGATTCACGTTGCATTTATAACCAGTGCCCTCTCTAAAATCCTCGAACACTTCTTTAATATCTGTCTTGTTATATTTGTGATCTCGAATATGTTCGATTAGGTTCATAATTTCATTTGTTAATCACTCTAGCCGTTTCTCTATAGTTTCTGACATTATTTATTTGAAAGCTGTGATATTGATATTATTTTTGACTTTTTTCTTTTTTCCGTTTCAATTCAGTTTCTTAATACGTATGCTTTCCTTCAGTTTGACTTGGTAACAAGCGACAAAGGGGTTGTGAACCGAGGATACATCCGCTCCTGGATATACCTTTACTGCCTAGACTGATTACTTTCCATATAATCCCATTTAAAATATCTCACAAAATGGCGCCAGTCAGCCATTTTTAATGATTACCTAAGATCAATTTACAACATATCTTAACATCAATCTGCAAAGGAATATATACAAGGAAGTAGGATAGAGAGAATTATAAAAAATATACGTAGGTGGTCCGATAAGTACTTAGCGTTACCGCCCGATGGCGCCACTATCTTAAGAGAAATCTACTATCGTGTAATACATTCTTGTAGATGGCTAATGTCAAAATTTCAGCCAAATCGGACTCGTCGTTCTGTTTCGACAGCTTGTGAAAGCGGGCGTGTCCGCAGATTTTAGAAAATTGGAAAAATCGGTCGGTGATTCGATTCTTGTTTTTGCCTTACCGTACACAGCATTCTTGTATGCTGTGTACGGTGACTATTCTCTTTCGATGGTAACCCTCAAAAATTGGTTTAACGAATTTGAACGTGTTCGCACGTTGGTTTTTGATGAGCCTCGCCCAAGTGCCCCGATATCGTCCCGCCTAAGTGACAAAAAGGAGGAGGATAACGTGACAAAAATCCACGATTTCGTATTGGCAGACCGCCGACTGGAGGTATGCGAGATAGCTGAGGCAGTAGGTATCTCAAAAGACCGAGTATGTCATATCCTGCGTGAAATTTTGGGCATGCGAAAACTGTCGGCGCGATGATTGCCGCGTTTGCTCACTCCGGACAACAAGCTTAACGTGAGACCATTTCAGAGCAGTGTTTGACGCTATTTAAGCGTAATCCGAAGGAGCTTCTACGTCGTTTCGTTACTATTACCCAAAACATGAATCCAATGGTACACACTAGGGTCCAAAAAACAGTCCAAACAGTGGCAGCACCCGGAACGCGCTCCGAAGACTGTCCTATAGGCCGGAAAGGTATTGGCCACCATTTTCTGGGGTTCACACGGGGGTGATCTACGTCGACTACCTAGAGAAAGGCAAAACGGTCACAGGGCTCTACTATGCCGAATTATTGGGCCGATTCGACGCCAAATCTCAGAAGAAACGACCCCATTTGGCGAAAAAAAAACCAACATGACAACGGACCGGTTCATACCTTCGCCGTCGCTATGGCGAAATTGGACGAATTGGGCTAAGAACTGTTGCCGCATCCACCATATGCTCTAGATTTGGCCCCGTGTGACTTCTTTTTGTTTCCAAACTTGAAAAAGGCACTCGCCGGGCAGAAATTTAAGTCGAAACGGGAGGTCATCGCCGCCACGGGAGCCTACTTTGCAGACCTCTAGAAAACGTATTTGTCAGACGGGTTAAAGAAGTTGAAGCATTGCTGAGTCAAGTGTAGTATCGCGCTAAAAGTAGACTATGTTGAAAAATAAATCGCCCTTTTCCAAAAATTTCGTTTTCTTTTATAGACTAAGTACTTATCGGATCGCCCTAGTATGCCTATTTAAACATCATAAGCTTTATAACAAGTTATATGAAAAGAATGGGAAATGAAAATACGACAAAATTGGTCCTGCAGTAAAACCATTACGGAAGAGAATATATAAAAGATTGCGTCAAAGATAGAGTAATAATGTTAAAGAAGATATAAAAATATAAATATAAAAGATTGGAAGAAGAAGACAGAGGTAATTATAAAATATAAGGGGGAACTGTGGAATATATTACTGAATTTTGTAATTTGGAAGTTTGTAATTACCATTTTAGCAAGTAAATTAGTAAATAATAAAATGCACAAATATCTTACCCTAATATTAATTACTAATACTTATTTAGGGAGAGACGAAGCCTCAAGACCAAGGAAAGAAAAAAGGAAACAAATAATTATATACCTTGAGAAACAGCCCAGGGATCAATACTTGCTGCTTCCACGCATCTAGCAACCATTTCGTCCGTCGCCTCCCAACCTTTCCTTAAAACACTTTCCAGATTCATAGCTAAACTGGAGAAAGGAAGAAAGGCCAGCACGAATCGAATGGCTTGTCCTCTTGTAATGATCTTCATACCATATTCCATGCAAATTCTTTTAGCTAAAGTCGTCTTGCCGCATTTAGGAGGACCTGATATAGCCATTCTAAAGGGAACCAAGGGGAAATGAATGACAGGAACGTCTATGTATTTCAGAGGTTCTTTTTTAAATTTATCTACATTGGTTCTTCCAATCAGGTAGTATATATAACTTCTATTAAAAATAAAATTAGAATTTTATTAATCACATATCATAAATATAACACTTAGACAAAGACTAAACATCGTTGAAATGAACAACGAGAAAAATAAACAGAAGAATAAGAATGGGATGGGCGTCATATGGGCAGATTTCGTGCACTATTAACCCGAGAACGATCATGCTATGTTTCTTATTCTTTTTAGAGTTTAGGCCTTATCTAAATTTAGGAATGTAAGATAACTGTTATTTACGTTGTTGTTTTATATTCTTTATATGAAATGCTTTCTGTAATAATATATGCAAATATTTCGTAAAAAAATATAATAAAAGTAACAAAAAACATTAAGCGAATTGTCAAAAAAAAAAAACATTGGGAAATTAAACAAAATATGAAGAAACTATGATTCATAGTCTGTATCAGTTCTACTGTGACATTGACACGTTCTATACCACAACTTTGAGATGTGGATATTCTGCCACATTCTAAAAATTCCATGGACTGCCCGTGTTAGAAATTGAACGTTTTTTAGAGTATGAAAGATGTTTTTATACTCTAAAGTATGAAAGTTTTAAGACATATGAATAGAGATCGTGCACTTGTAGAATTTATTAAAAAACCAGATCATATACTGCAATACCAAAAAGTCGATAAGATATCAACTTATGAATTAAACCACGGGTCGAATATGGAACAAGCAAACTAAAAACAAGGATAAACGGAGGTAAATGGTAACACAAAGTCTATTAATAATCATATGCTTATGAAACGCACCTAGTGGCAGATCACATTTCAAGGCCTTCACATTTCACTCTTTTTCAACTTGTCTTAAGCAAAACGTCTTTAATCTTTCCTATCAGCCGCTCTTGGCTAACTCTTGTTTCTTCCGACCCTGAATGACTCTTAGTTTTCCGAGAACCAAGTCAGACGAAGTCATAGCAGAAGTAAAAAAAAATAATATCAGATATCATCGCAGTTCTTACATAAACAAAGAAAAAAGGCCAAGGTAGCGAAGACATAGGAGGTTTTATACATATTTATAGTGGAGTAGAGAAAGACAAGAGGGCACAAACAGGAGTATCAATATTGATAAAACAAGACTTAAAAGTAAACCTGAACAACTAGAAACAAATTAATGAGAGAATTATTAGAGCATCTATTATGCGGGAAGGGCACGATCTCAAGATCATTAGAATATGCCCACCATCAGAAAGTGCATCAAAAACAGATAAACAGATATTCTACGAAACTTTATCAGAACTTATTGAAAATATATATGGCCACAAATAAATATATATATATATATATATATATATATATATATATACTGAACTATTTTTTTATTACTAAAACTCATGGAATTCCTGGAACAAGAAAACATGTATGTTATGAATACCTTCTACAAAAAGAAACCTAACAGAAAATGGACATGGGTCGCACCTAACAGAACTACCAAAAATAAAATAGACTATTTTCTCTCAAACAACAAAGAAATATTTGAAGACGTCACAACAATAAACAACGTAACAACGGGTAGTGACCATCGTATAGTTAGACCAAAAATAAATATTAACATGAAAGAAGAGAGAAAAAGGATTTAAAAAAAAAACAACGAGTATATATGCCTTTAAACTAAGAACAAATGAAGAGCAATTCCGAGAGGTCCTTCACATAATCAAGATCAAATTGACGAGATTAATACAACCGTGAATAAAAACCTTCTCGCAGCAGGACTACAGGTCGCAAAGAAAACAAGGACTAAAGAAGACAAAATAAGCAATGAAACTAAACAGCTAATGACGGAAAGAAGACAACTACTAGCGCAAAACAAACGCTATACTCAAGAATACAGAGAACTTGATAAAACAATTAGAAAAGAACTAAAACGCGACATACAAAAATGGAACGAGAACTTAATAGAGCGAGTCATTGAGAAGGACAAATATAAAATAACAAATATTATCGAAGACTTCTACACATCCTTGTACAGCTCGCAAGGCCAGCCTAATGAAACAACAAAGGAGAACGTCAAATGAAAAATAAAAAACGTGGGATCAGAAGTACTACCAAATATAAAGGGATTCGAAATAGAAAGGGTTTTAAAAGAGCTAAAAAATAATAAAGCTCCAGGGCACGACGGTATAATTGCCGAGCTTTTGAAAACAAGCAAGACATTAACAATCCCTGTACTAACTGAGCTATTTAATAGATGTCTCCATAATAGCAAGATCCCTAAAGACTGGAACGAGAGTCTAGTAATACTTTTACACAAAAAAAGGGACAAATGTGATCTACAGAATTATAGACCTATATCGTTGCTCAGTCAAGTATACAAACTGTTTATGAGAATTATTAACAACCGGTTAACCTACAAAATGGACAATTACCAACCGGTTGAACAGACTGGCTTCCGCAAAGGATATAGTACATCAGACCATCTGCTGACAATGAAAACATTGATAGAGAAGGCAAATGAATACCAACTACCCGTATTTCTTGCCTTCGTCGACTATGAAAAGGCGTTTGATAGTATAGAGATGTGAGCCATAGAACAAGCTATTAATAATTGTAGAATAGATTCGAGATATAGGCAACTAATACATAATATATATGAAAATGCAACTATGATAGTACAACTAGACGAAAATACAAATCCCATTCCTATTAAGAGAGGAGTGAGACAAGGAGACGTAATATCGCCAAAGGTTTTCAAACTAGCCCTAGAAGACGTCTTCAAAACTACAAATTAGTCAACCTATGGCATTAACATTAATAGCAACAAGTTAAACCACCTCAGATTCGCTGACGACATAGTGATTATAGCGAGCACATTCGAGGAACTGCAATTTATGATGGGGAAACTAGCAGCCAGCTCCCAATACGTCGGCCTAGAAATGAATATGAAAAAAACAAAAATAATGACAAACACAGATGACCCCAGACGTATAACTATAAATGGCAGTGAGATAGAATAAATCCAGGAATATATCTACCTACGCCAAATCCTGAAACTTGACAAAGAGAACCAAAGTGCGGAAATTACTAGAAGAGCAAGACTAGCATGGGCAGGATTTGGAAAACTTAGTTGGATATTTAAGAACCGCAAAATACCCCAATACTTGAGGAGCAAAGTGTTTAACCAATGCATCATTCCTATCATGACATAAGGATGTGAAACCTGGACCCTAACCAAGGCAAACATGAATAAACTAGCCACAACAGAAAGAACAATGGAAAGAGCAATGTTAGGTATACGACTGTCAGGTAAAAAGAGGAACGACTGGGTAAGATCCAAAACAAAAGTCGAGGACATAACAACAAAAATTGCCAAACTTAAATGGAGCTTAGCGGGCCACACTGCTAGACAAAAAGACCAACGTTGGAATACTACAATACAAAATTGGAGACTTTACGAAAGTAAACGACCAAGAGGAAGACCACAGATGAGATGGGTTGATGACATTAAAAGAATAGCCGGAACAAATTGGAAATATGTTGCTCAGGATAGAGACCGATGGAAGGAGTTGGGAGAGGCATATGTCCAAACATGGACGACAGAAGGCTAAGAAGAAGAAGATTTTTTTATTGCTAAAAGTTTTCCTCTTAGAAACCAAGCCTAGTAATGATTCTTAACAACTCATACTTTTGTTAGATTAAAAGTATTACCCGTGAATTAGTGGAAAGACGTTATTCTTCTGTTCCATAATCTGAAACATATGAAAGGGATTTTTGTTTTCGCTATACTGAACAGGACAAAGTTTTCCAAACTTGCTAAGCAAATAGTACCCAGTAGACAAAAGTCTATCTGCTACTTCCATAGATATCTCGTAACATCTTTCGAACAGGGAGTTATTGCGAAATTTTATGTGTTCGGTATTATAATAAATACTTCTTTCGTTCCTCTCATGATTTTCCAAGTCTATAGTTATCGACGTATACGGTAATAGTTCTCTTTCGCAAACTGCTTGAACTGCCTCTATAAAATTCTTCTCGAGTGCAACATGCTCGGAAATCTGAGTTTCGTATAAAAGTTTGGTAGTCTCAAAATCTTCGGGAAGAGGAGGAGCCACCATCGGCATTTCTAGATCTAGTATTCTGTTAATTTCGTCTGCATCTTTTTGTTCTGCCACAGAATCAACGCTAACCTCGGAAATGTTGTCTTTCTCTAATTCTTCTAGATTTTCGATCTTCAGTCTTCTCTGTTTAGTATATCGTTCTTCACGTTTTTCGTCCATCATCTCTTTAAACCTTCTTTCTCGTTCACGTTCCCATTTCTCCCATGCTTCTCTACTAGTCCGGTCTTGTTTTTCGCGTTCCTCAATCATATGCTCTTGCCACTTTTGTAAACGCCTTTCCAGCATCTTAATCTTTAAAGAAAAATCATCCGTTGCAAGGTTTATGATTATATCTGGCACTACATTAAACTTTATCATCATATCTATGTCTGTAGGTCTTTTCGGAAAATCATCTAATACAAAACCAAGTTCTCGTACAGGATATGCAAACCACAAAGGGTGAATTTCATTCTTATACAAATCTTCTGGTAACGAGGACGAACCGTTAAGATACTCAGTTAAAGAATTTGGTATAGTAGTACTTCTCTTCCAATCTTCAAAAGTACTATCATATTGGATACGAAAATATTCTTTGACAATACTTTCAAAACTTATATATGGAAGACCATAATTAAAGGATAAAGCTTGACTTAATTTCGTTTTACCTGTATCTGGGAGGCCTACAACACAAATTCTTGGTGGAGGTAACCTTTTTGAGAATGTTGTAGTTAGATACGCTCTTGGTGAAACCAGAAACTTTTGCATATAATCTTCGCTGGATAACAAGTAAACCTGATCTTCGAATTTTACAGCAAATTTTTCGTTACCTTTCCATAATATCCAGTTATCATGGTACATTACTGGGCAGTAGTAAGAAGTATAACCATAACGCCTATTACTCTCTAGTAAACTATCAGTTTGTTCTTTTACTACAACTGGTTCTTCCGCTCCTTCTTCTGGTACAATATCCGTGGCAAACATTGCAATTTCTTCGGCCCGATCCTTTTCACTAAAAAGAGAGGCATGAACTCGGTACTGGTCTTCAAGCATTCTTATTGCTTCGGACATCAACTCTGGTAAGGATTTATTTGTAACTTGTATTTCTATGAGAGGTTTAGACAAACTCTGAAAATACTCTTCTGCTATTTCCCATTTCATCTTGTGCTTTAGCAGATCTTCGTAATAATTTTCGTCCCTGATCAAGTTTCCTGCGTTGGATATTCCTCCTAACTGACTATCGTCGAATATATCTGATAGTATGCTCCTACCTATTATTTGTTTGTATGAAACCGTCGATATGACTTGAGAAGGCGCTCTCCAAGCAGCATCAAGTTTCCCTATGCTCATAAAAAAATCTCTGTACTCTCTAAATACGTTAGCACCTCTAGTTTTAAATCTTTCACGTAAGAACTCAAAATCTTCAGTATCTTTTAATACGATAATGTCATCTGCAATGTAATTCGGATAAAGTTCTTTAAAAACAGCAACGTCACATAACATTCCATCGATAATCCAACCACCTCGATGACCTCCTTCTTCTACACATCTGTCCTCAACCTCTATTATGGCAGTTTGAATAATGTCAACGATACTTTGGTTGGAAACCTGTTTATCCTCAAAGACTGCATTCGCGACTGCTTCATTCACGTAACGAACTACAAAATCATCATGTACGGTAACAGGTTTTATGACATATTTTTTCTTCAAATTGTCTGGTAGATAAGTAAGGAGTTTCTGCTTGTCTTGTACCAAGGTTTGGTAAATGCTTGCTGTGTCTTCTGGAATATTCAACTGTGCTAATTGTTCTCTAATTCGTTTTAAAGCAAGTGTAGTTTCCGTTTCTATTTCAGCGATATCGTGTTTTACCATAGCCATAGCAAAAGAAGACAATTCTAGTTTGGTAGTTTCCTCTTCTATTTCTAATGCACGTGAATATGTTGCATATTCATCCACTAATTGCTTTATACTTGCTACCCAATTCTTTATTTGTTCTGCTCTCTCAGTTTCAGCTTCTTCGGCTTCCTTGGCCCTAATATCTTTTAACAAGTTTAAACCTTCTACAAGGGCTAACTGCCTTACTTGTTCAATAAATTCCTGATGTTTATGTTCTATAAAATGCTCGACTATAGAGGCCGTTGACAAAACGGTACCATTTAATAAATACCCGAGGCAATTGGCTATAGCTGTTTTTCCTGAACATTTTGGACCAAAAATAAATATTTTACAAGTCGACTTAGGGTAGGGTTCCAATAAATACGGTCTAGGGTTACGATAAAACTTAATAAACGATTCTTCATCGGACAAATAAAAGATTTTGTTTAAAAATTGTACAGCATAATTTTTATCGCCATTTTTAAGTATTCCGTTTTTAAGAGCCACTGGACATTTAGTCATCCAGTCAGACCATCTCCACTTAAATGCCAAACTAGGTATTCCAACTGTTCTATATGTTAAAAAATGATCTTCAAAGGACATGTTTTCATTATAGTTAGCCAAATTACCTCTCATAGGACTCGCGTCTTCTGCTCCAGGAAGTACATCAATAAAAAGTCTTTCGGGAACTAACACCTTTTGAAGTGGAAGAATATTCAATCTGGACTTCAAAATGTGAAACATTCTGCGAAGACTTGTTCTACCGTCTAATTTAATAAAATATTGAGGATCGTGGGTCATGATCCGTCGCTCTATAAAATTCATAGCAGTATAATGGTAAACATCTAGTTGGGACTCCACATTAATGGGAAAGTTTTTAGGAAGGGTTACTAAATGCTGAAAATTAGTTGAATCTATATCATTATCATAAACAAATGTTTCATAAACGTCCTCAGGAAATTCGTTTTCCCTATTTGTTTTGTGAGTAAAATATTTATATATTTTTTTATTGGTACTTTCTAGTAAAAGATCCATACTTAGTTTTGAATATATATCAAATTTTTCGTTTTCCCTTTTCTTGATCACATCTTTGACATTGCACATAATGTATATAATTAAAAATGGGGGTTTGAGCAAATTAAAGAGAAAATTAATTTGATCTTCGTAGTTGGTACTTATTTCTGCGGGTTGACAAACATTAAAATCTGGTCCAACGTCTACGGGAAGAGAAGGCTCCAGCTTAAATTGTGGTGAAAATGGGGAAGGAGTTTCTTCGCCATGAACATCCTCCCCAACTTGTTCTTGTTTTCTTTCTATTTCTTCTTCCTCTTCTTCTTCTTCACCTTTCATACCCCTACTACTAAATTTGGAGGTTTCTGAAGGTTGAGGTGGATGACTTGGTGGATAAATTCCTATTTCTATTGTAGTATCAAGGACTTCTTCGAATATATCTTTTACGGTAAATACCGCAGACTCTGAAGAAATTGGGTCATCTTTGTATAATTTGTTTGGAATGACCGGTAACCCACAAATAACAAAGCCACGATGCTTAGCTGTGTCCGAATTGATTCTTTTTTCTACCAATCTCAATATAACGTCAATACCGATAGCCCGGCCACATCTTAGATTAAATTCTATACACTGGCCTGCTCTACTGCCACTAAGAATTTCTTCTTCTATCAAGGTGGAAGGTTCTATGTACACACATCGCCAATGTTCAGCTAATTGTTTTCCTAAATTCTCTTGTCCGATACCAGGTTTTCCTAAAATAATAAACGATACTGGATCTGATTCCAGATATTTCTGCTGGGCATTTTTCGTGGTAGACGGCAGTTCTTTCAGTTCGCTGTCGGCATAAAAACTGTTTAATGAAACATAGGAAGGTTTATCAACTAAAAGATGATTCACTCTCTCTACGGGGTCTACGTCTTCTGCAAATGGATAGTAAGAATTTGCGTAAGGATACCAGTCAACTGGAACTGGAGGAGTATGTTCCTCGGTATCTTCATGTTCTAAACCGTAGGTGTGTTTAAAATAATTTTTCTTTATAATAACACACTGATCAGCAGTAAAGGGTTCAAAGAAAACACTGTCTCGCAAATACCCCTTTTGAAGGGATTTAAAGCTGCTTGTCATTTTTGACAAACACAATTTTTAATGCCAAATTTAATTTACTCCTAGATGAGTAGTTGTGGTAAAGAGCATGTGTGCTTAAGATAAAAAAATTGTTTAAAGGACAATGACATTTTAGGCCAATAATATTAATAGTTCATTAGATTTGTTCGTAGCGCCAATCCCGGTTAACGAGTGATAGAGTGCAACTTACACTACCGTGCACAATTTACCGATTCACAATTAAATCACTAAGGAATACTTATGCTTAAAGTAATATCGTAATTTAAAAAAAAATGTGGCTAATCCATCAAACGGATTTTTGCTACGAGAAAATGATAATTCTGAAGTTTATTTCCATTTAAAAGTATTCAATGCCTACTCAACGACAAATCTGCAACAAGATTCAATATCGCTACGGAAACATCTTCTACCATTGATCTCTCCATATCTCACACAACTCCATTGGACAGCAGTAAAAGATTTATATAGTAGTGACCACTTCCCAATCTTAATAAAACATACAGTTAATTTAAATACAAATACAATACCAACTCAAAAATGGAAACTAAAAAAGACAAATTGGATGGAATTTGAAAAAATTATATCAGAAGAATGAATCAGATTAAAATTTCAGAGTCGATTGACGACACAATCACGAGCTTAAATCAGCTTGTACTAGATGCTGCTAATATAGCCATAGGAAAAGAAAAACTCAACTTTTAAAGAAACACAAACCAGTTTTCTGGTGGAAAACACAATGTGAGGCCGATGTTCAATTAAGTAAAACAATTTGAAACCGATACAAAAAGTACAAAAATATGGATCTATTAACATTGTACAAGAAATGAAGAGCTGAAACAAGGAGAATCATAAAAAAAAGCAAACAAGAATCCTGGCAGAAATACATATCTAGCATTAACAGCAACATAAATATTGCATCGGTTTCGAAAAAATTTAAAAAAATAACAGAACAGCATGCTTACCAACAAATCGTAAGTCTAGAAAAAGAAGGGACGTAACTAACCGATCCACAGGATATAGTAAATGAACTAGCTGATACCTATCAAAAATTCTCATCCAGCCAAAATTACAGCAACGAGTTCTTAACTTACAAACAATAGGAGGAGGCAGTACCTATTACAATTTTCGAATTTAAGCCTATCAATACCCCTCTTAGTTATATGGAGTTTCAAGAAGCACTTCATAGCATGAAAGATACTTTACCAGGTCCAGACGACATACCAATACCATTTATTAAGAAACTTCCCATAGAAGGAAAAGAGTTTCTACTCTAAATTTTTAATATTATTTGGTCACAAAAATCATTTCCAAAAATCTGGAAAAATGCCATTGTTATTACTGTTATTAAACCAAATAAAGATAAATAACAACTAGAATCATATCGTTCTATATCATTAACATGTTCGTGTAAACTTATGAAAAAAATAGTCAACAAGAAATTAATGTGGAACCTAGAACATAATGATCAATGATATTGAATGTTCTAAGTACAACTACTAAGTACAACAAAACACCACGTCATAAATGATAACAGCAGAAATGTTCAAAGCTACAGAAGAAACCAACATAGCAGAAAATATTACAGAACTAAGAATTTTAGATAAGGTTGTTGCAGCGAGTGAAGAATTTGGTCTGTCACTAAACATAAAGAAAACAAAATTCATGGTTATATCAAAGAAAAATATTAGATATATCAATCTACATGTAAATAATAAAACGATAGAACGCGTTCAGAATTATAACTATTTAGGGGCAAACATTAATGAAACAAACGATTATACCAAAGAAATTAGAGTCTGAATAGAAAAGGCTAGAAGTGCATTCAATAATATAAAACAAATATTATGTTGTAGAGACCTCAGCCTAAATCTTAGAAAACGAGTACTAAGGTGTTATGTATTTTCTGTTCTTTTGTATGGTGTGTAGAAATGGACTTTAAATAAACAATGTCTCAATACATTGGAAGCATTTGAAATGTGGACATATCGAAGAATGCTGAGAATCTCCTGGACAGACAGAATCACCAATTAAGAAGTACTAAGAAGAATAGAGAACAGCAGGGAGATACTGGACTCCATCAAAATAAGAAAACTACAATATGTGGGTCATATAACAAGTAGTGACAGATATGAATTCCTAAAACTAATAATGCAGGGAAAGATTCAAGGAAAGCACAGCATAGGTAGAAGAAGAATGTCCTAGCTGACTCAGAAACCTCAGAGAATGGTTTAGATGCAGCTCAACTGAACTCTTAGTGGCTGTAGTGGGCTGTAGGGTCAAAAGTTAGAATAGCAGTGATGATTGCTAACCTTCGTCGCGAAGAAACCAGAATAAAATTGCTTCACTTGCTCTGTAACAAAATATGGCATTCAAGCAATGGTCTGACGACTGGACAAAATCTACAATAACGACAATACATAAAAAAGGCAGCTTCCATAACCACGATAATTATAGGAACATCTATCTTGTCTCACATACCAGCTAAATAATGCTACACATAATCAATGAGACTTTGAACTTTCCTATAAAGAGAAATACCACAAGAGCACACTAGATTTACCAAAGGTAGAGGTACTCAAAAACATCTGAACATAAGACAAATAATAGAAAAAACTAGAAATTCAATATTCCACTATACATTTGTTTTAGAGATTATCGGAAAGCATTCGAAAGAGTCAAATGGAAACACTTATGGCAGATACTAAAAGAAGTAAGCGTACCATAGCACTTAATTTCGCTTATAACTGAACTATACGAACACACTACTGGTACAGTTAAAGTGCTTGACATACTCTCAAACGAACTAAATCCAGAACAATGAATCAGACTAGGCTGACACTCTTGCAAATACTCAAAAAGAGTTAATTGATCTTATACGACTGGTTGACACTGAAAGTCAAATACTTGGTCTGCAGTTAAACATATCAAAGACAAAGATCATGATAGTGGATAGACTATAAATATAACAATCATCCACACATAACCACGATTGACAGCAAAAGCCGCCATAGGAAAGATAGCTATCTTATAATCTTGGATCCTAAGACAAACGGAAAGAAGCAAGATAGACGCCACTGAATTGTTTTGTTGGAGAAGAATGTTATAAATTCCGTGAAATGACCACAGGGCTAATATTTCAGTTTTAAATGAGCTAAAAGTCAGCAAACGGCTATCCAGCAAAGTCCATCTCAAACAATTAAAATACTTTGGACATGTTATGAGAGCAGATACACAAAACATTTCAAGACTTATTCTTCTTCTTCTAATGGCGCTACAACCCTTTGTGAGTCTTGGCCTGCTTAACAATGTTCCTCCATTCTGCCCTGTCGGATACTTTCCTTCGCCACTGCCTGATGTTCATGGTTTTATGATCCCTCTCTACGTCGTCTATCCATCTTTTACGGGGCCTTCCTCTTGTTCTGTTTCCTTGGGGCTTCCATCTCTGGACTTCAAGACTTATTATCCAAGGAAAATCTCCAACAAGATGGATCGATCAAATTACAGGCATATGCAAAAGACCTATACATGAGTTAAAATAAATAACCAAAGACAAAGATATTTCGAGACGGACAATACACTACATCACGATGACCGCTACACTCCCCCTGGGGGGTCAGGATTGAAGAAAGAGAATCTTCTATGAGGTAGTTTGTATTATTATGGTTATACAGTTTCTCGTTTTCAGTTTCGAGGCCGAAGCTTTTTCCCGTTATTACCTTCAGAGAGAAAAATATCGTAATCGCGTTCGACCTTTTATTCTGTGGCTATCTAATTTCATTGCATCCAACAATGTCTATTTATATTCGTTGCATTTGTTGTACATTAGTAGTTTTTTCTACTCGGAACATTTCAAGTACCGATTTTCAAGTTATTGGCATGCAGGACTGTTGCTGGCCTATTTGTGCCTTTTTCACAGGGATTTCTCTTTATTATAATTTAGGAGGCATGCAGGACTGTTGCTGGCCTATTTGTATCTTTTTCACAGGGATTTCTCTTTATTATAATTTAGGAGGCCCTGTGCTCTAAATGATGTCTGTCGGATATTGGTCTCTGCAAGCTATGATCATACTAACTACTATTGCAAGCCTTTACTGCAGTGTTTCCCTTTACTTTGTGCATTTGACCATTATATTGGTTCATCCGTCTATAAAGTCGATTTCTTAGCTTCAGGACAAAACAGTGCCCTAATAAATACTTAAAAGATCGTCGGTCCGAAGCTATTGGGCAGCAAGTGGGGTTTACTGAAGACATGAAGCCATTACTTGTCAATCACTCTGTGAAATTTCACCATATCTGGTTACGCCACTTATTTTAGCCTGCAGATCAATGCAGTTTACGTCATAAATAAATACTTACTTTTTTGAGGTACCGATGTATTTATCAATGCTATTTAACACTATAAAATAGAAATATAAATTACCTGTAAGCGCATGCCATCAAAATAATGATTTTTAAATCAAATCTAAAGCCGCAAAAATTGCTGCGTCTAATAGTAAAAATACCCTACGCTGTGGGTACAAAAGGCTCGATTTCATGCAATAATTAGTGAATTTTTGAAACCTACTCTGTGTTATAAAGGGCGATGTCAGAAACAACTCCCCAGTCCGTGCAAAAGCTGAAAGTACTTGACTTTATAAAATATAACCATAAAATCATAAAATTAAATTAGATAAGCTTTAATTTAAGCTTTTATAAGATTATCTTGGATCTTGGATCAATTGTTATTACATATGTGTTTGTTTTATTTATGTGCTGTTTTAACTTTTCGCATATATTAAGATAAAAAAAATACTTATTTTCATTTGGATCTATGGTACAAAAGGGAAAATTCTCTGCAGCTGCTGAGCTCTTCGTCAAAACATTGAAGAATGTAGATTTTCCAACGTTCGGTACTCCGACTATACCGACCCTCAAGTTGGTACCGACTCTCCCGATAAGCGGTTTTCTTTCCGGCTCTTGCGCTTTTTTGGGTGGCATGCTGAAAAGAAAAAATATATCAAAAAGAGAAATCAAACGATTTCTACCTAGCGAAACCGAATTCAAATTTTTACCACTGTGTTTCCTAAAATTTGCGAAACAAACAGCTGGATAAATTACTCGGCAAGGGAATCTAAAATTGCATTCCACATGCCGTTCATCCTGGTCAAAATTTGTAGTGAATTCAGTTTCTGGTACTCCAAACGAAGTAAGTAATAAAACATAATGACATTATTAGATTTTTGTTTTGATACAGGGCAGCGACAACCGCTGATACGTATTTCGAAGTCCTTAGGTCTCGTCAGAACGGTATAGTCACTGCTCTGAACCAAAACAAAAATCTCTCCCGTCCTAGACAATAGTTATTAAAATAACTATATACGGACGTAACTACGCCATCTAAAAACAAAAAGAGAAATCAATCGATTTCTACCTAGCGAAACCGAATTCAAATTTTTACCACTGTGTTTCAAATATGATTATGAAAAAATATATCATTTAGGCATCCATTTTTTAGCAATTCTAGAATGAAATATTGTGATTTAAAAGTAATATGACTATCAAGAATAAATAAGACAGCACGAAAAGTATTTTGGGATGTATGTATAAAAAATTTCTAAATGAACTGTAAAGTAAAATATATGAAGCCATCTGCTTGTCGAAACTCATACACTTCAGGGTGTCGGAGGCAGAGTTTCATTTTTATTTCTCTTCTATCCATATCCAGTTCGTTCATGTATTGATGTGTTTGTGATGGAAAGAAGTCATCTATGCCATCAAAAACACAAAAAAGGGCAAAGCTACTGGACCAGATGATGTGCCCATCGAATTATTCAAACTCAGTGATGAAGATGTTACCGATGTAATGGTTGAACTCTTTAATATAATATATCAGACTGCCACAAGCCCCAGACAATGGCTGCAATCGACCTTTGTGGCAATACCCAAAAAGTCAAGTGCAATATCCTACTCAGATCACAAAAAAAAACATTTCAAAGCATACCATTTGTAAGGTTAAGTTGCGGCCGAAAGGCCTGTTATCAGAATCATTTCTGGTTCTATAACGGGTTTAATTAAGTATAATGAGTTTATCAAATGATATCAGATCCGACTTTAAAAATTTGTCAACAGCTATGACTGACGATCAACAATTTCAAAACAAAACATCATACTCTGCTGTGCTTAATAATACTTCAATTCAGTTTCCTTCTAAGAATCAAGCAATTTTGTTTAATGCTATATGCAAACATATATTCAACGACTTGTAGATATAGATCTACCTTCTTCTTTCTTAATTACGTATGAACAAACTTCGCATCGCATATTTTTAAGTTTAAAGAAACCCTAATGTTTCATCTGTAAGCAAACAGATCACATTGCAGCAAATTGTTCGAGTCATAAACCACAAAATGATTCCACTCCTATCGTCCACCAATCACCACAACCAACACAACAACAACCACACGAATTCTACCAGTCTAACAATTCATCCTACATCTAACCAAGAAACAGCTACGAATTTAATAACTCCCGTACTTATAGAAACTAATTGTATATCTGAAGATCAGTCAACGACAAACAAGAGAACAATTTCGGAAATCAATACTACTCCTTCTCCCACTAAAGAAATAAATAAAGAATTTAAAATCAAAAAACCAACCAAAAAGAGACAAAAAAAGCAACCTGAAACGACCATATCAATTCAGGAAATGATGATGCCAACGAAAATAATATTTCACAATACTTAAGTCAAATAATTTTAACTTAACATATTATGAACAAATTTTGACTTTTTTGAAAATTATTCTAGCTCGTCTGATCCCTTCTGCTTACATACACATCGGATATAACCAACTTTATGAATATGATAACAGCAATTAAGCCGCGTTTTACAGAAAAAAGCAGGAAGATCAAATGCACTAAAATAATAAACAAAATACAAAAAATGCTAGACTCAGCTGAAGCCGCTAATCAAGACAGTGATACTATAATTATTATACATTATACAACAAATTCATCTCAAGAAATAAACTAAAATCTTCGATCCAATTCTTCAATGGAATGTTAAAGGGTTCTATATCCGTTTAGAAATGCTTCAACATTTATGTTCAATAATCTCGCCATCAATTATTTGTTTACAAGAAACAAACTTTAAAGGACAGCATAGTTATAACAAATATTAGAAAACATAATTACCTTAAAAAACCAAAATTGCTAAATGATGGACAATCAACACGATATAATATTCATACAGGTAATATCATTCATACAAGTTTTCATGGGATGTAATCCCGTTTTTGTATGGAAGTGATCATTATCCTGTCAAAATATCTTTCAATAATAATTATGAAGATATTAATATAACCCCAATTTCAAAATGGAATCTAAAGACAACCGATTGGTATTTGTTCAAAAAATATATTCAACAGAACTGCCATACCTTAAAAGAAGTCACCGTAAATCATCACATAGATGAACTTCTAAATTCGTTTATATCACGAATCTATCTTGCTGGTGAAAGACATATAGGTAAAACACAAACTCTACATAAAAGAAATTCATTGCCATGGTGGAACGCCGAGTGTACTGATATAATAAAAAAAAATATATAAAAAATCCTTTAACAAATTTAAACGTCACAAAACACCTGAAAATGCCATAGAATATAAGAAATTACGGGCTCAAGCTAGATATATAACTAAAAAGAACAGAAAACAATTTATATTGTACGTGGAATAAATAAAATAGATGTGATAATGTTTTACAGATGCACCAGAGAATATTCGTATGTATTCCTCAGATAAGAAAATTGTAAAAGATCTGCAAGGAAAAAAAATTGCAATAAAAGATCTTCAAATGTTGATAATCACTTAGAAGGGATTATACCAGTGCAGAAAAACTTTCGTTCTGGTAAGTAATAAATAATTATATGAGATGAGTCTGAGATGTCCTACGCCAGTAGCGTTGCTGCATCACTTCCAGATGAAATTCAGATTAGATTTCTCATCAAATGATAGTATTGCAGATCCAAATTTTGTTCCTGCACAGTATGAAAAATATGATAGCCTTGCCAAGAACCGCGATATGGTAGAAAAAAAAGAGAAGAGCCAATTCAGAAGAAGATATAAAAAATACTTTAGTAGACCAATATAACTTGGACGGGAAAGTCCGCGAGAAAGTTATAAAAGCACGAACTTTCTTTGTTCGAGAAAAATGAGACAGGAGAGAAAAATGAAATTTTGGTAACGCGTATATTACAAGAAAAAACTATGCTAAAAAGAGCTGATATGTAAAAAATAAGTGCAAGGAAAAATTAAAAGACAAAGTTTGCTTGCAACTTTTTAAAAAATTCTGGAAAATGGGAAGCTACAATCGTAGGTAAGAATATATAGCTGCTCTCATGGATGTTAAAGAGTAGAGTTCTATGCGAATTAGGTGTTCTGACCCAAACAAACCACGATACCGAAAGCATACCATAATTTATCATTTTCCTGTCCATTCGAAGGTATTACTTAGATTGGGTTGAGAAAATAACGGCAAGAGATCACATTTTATCTATACCCTCATATGAAAGTCACTATACAAGAAGGCAGTCATCGAGGAAATATTTACCTTCACACTACACAACACTCACTGCTATTTATAAGGCTTACAAGAAAATATACCCAGATAATTTTATTAATCGTAGAATATACGAAAATATATTTTACAGCTTGAACATCAGTATAAAGAAACCTACGAAAGACACATGCGGCATGTGACAAATTAAAAATGAAAATTAATATGCGCAAGAATGAGGATGAAATAATACAACTAAAAGAAGTATTAAACGAACAACATTTACAAGCTGATCAAGGATACAAAATCAAAAAAGTAGATACATTTCTGACTAAGGATCATGCGAAAATGAAAAATATAAGGGACTTTTGATCTCCAGCAATGCCTACCAACACCAGACCTTCAAAGCGGTGAGTCGTTTTACAAGAGGCAATTGTGGACTTTTAATCTTACAATTCACGACTGTGATAACTTACAAGCTCACTGCTATTTATGGCATGAATCTTTAGCAAAACAGGGCGGAAATGAAATAAGTTTCTGCCTGTATCAATACCTAACAAAAGATTTAGAACCTAAAGTCGAACACCTAATATATTCAGACTGCTGTCCTGACCAGAATAAAAACAGTTTTATAACAGCAGGTTGTTTAACTGTTTTGCAATGCTCTGCAAATTTAAAAACTATTAACCAGAAGTTGTTAATACTAGGCCATACACATATGAAGTGTATGGCCTAGTATCATAGTTTAATGAAAAAAAAAGAGGTAAAATTTAATAGTCAAATAGAACATCCACATCATTGGGCTAATTCGGCAAGTTGGGGAAAACATAAATTTTTAGTTACAGAAATGCAGGGCTCTGCTATCCCTAATTTTGGTGACTTATTTAATCCCGTACTGGTTAATCGCAAAACTTATATTCAGAATGGACGACTACTACAATAGCTGGTTTAAAGAAAATGGGTTCGAAATAGCACCAAGTAAATCTAGTATACCGATGTATTTTCACGAGGCATAATCTTCCAAAAATAAACAAGTTAACAGTGAACAGTCCGGAATATAATTTCTGTTCTTCAATTAAATACTTAGGGATGATTCTTGACCGTAAATTAACTTGGAAGTTACACATTGACTTCAAGTTAAATAGATGTAATAAGGGATTCAATTTCCTTCAAAGCAATTTCTAAAACTTGGTGGGGAGCCGATGTAGAAACTGCGTTACTTTTTTATTGATCGTACATAAGATCAATCATAGATTATGGATGTGTTTTGAATGGTTCAGCAGCTAAGTATATCTTGGGGAAAATAGACGTATTTCAAAATACAATATTACGTATTTGCCTAGGTACTATGAAATCAACTCCAACCAATTCATTATATGTTGAAGCACTAGAATTTCCACACAAATATAGAAGAGAATATCTTAGTCAAAAATTTCTGATTAATATTCGTTATAGAAACCTCTCTCTTTACTGCAGTATTAGCAAACTTAATAATGCAGATTTAACAAATAAATATTGGATTCACAAAAATTCTCCTCCACTTTGTGACGCTTTCATAAATCTCTCAAATTGCAATAACATCAACTCATACACATATGATAATTCAAACTTTGAAGAATTTTATGCTTTTTTGCAAACTATTACGGTAATTAAACCAAGGTACCATGTAAATACTGCAATCAGCTACAATATTTTAAGGAATTTATTAGAAAACTGGCCAGCATCAACAGTTCTCTTGGCACTGGATGCGCTTTTTATATTCCTTCAAAAAGTATAGAAAACATGTTTACTCTGGATCATAATTTTTCAATTTTTACTGCTGAAGCTATAGCAATTTATGAAGCATTAAAGTATTTTAAGAATTCCAATGACAACTCCGCAATAATTGCATCTGATTCTTTGTCGGTTCTTATAGCCATTGAGACTATATCTTTTCCTAACAAAAGGACAAATATTTACATCCTTCTAATCAAAAAAATTATTTTTAAATTACATCAGGAACAAAGAACAGTTAGATTTTTGTGGATTAAAGCTAACATAAGGTTTGAGCATAATGAGTATGTAGATATATTAGCTAAGAAAGCCATTGATTCTGGTAAGAAAACAGATTATAAGCTCTGCATCCTAGATTTATTTGTAACAATCCAGAATATTGTAAACAATCAGTGGAAACAAGAATATCATGAATACAGTCAACACTCTAAATCATAATATGCACTCATACAACCCTCAATTTCGAGTGAATTTTGGTGAATTTCGTAGATACATTACATCTATTATCAGAATGAAGGGTATATATAAGGAATGAAATAAGGGTAGCGGGTAGGAACTCCTCTGGATAGTCCTATTAGGGAAAATGAATCAATCCCTGCCCTCCGCAGATTTCAGGGGTTTCCTGACCCGGGAAACTAGTACCTGCTTAGGGTCCCTTATCCAGGGTCACGGATGAAGTCCACAACGGCAGACACGGCGGAGAAGAATACCTTCGGTACGGCGTGGATGGCGGAAGTGGCAATCCCCTGATTTTAGGGATTGTATAGAATCACTCGCCAACCCGCTCGGCAAGCGTGGCGTTTTAAATATGCTAAAACCTCCCAAGTTGAAGATGTCGAGTATCAATACGAAATTACCCCAGGTGAGTAGAGTTAAACACTCAGAATCTCACACTGAACAATCAGTCAGCCTCATGGATTCTGGGGGAGGCAAATATTCGACTGAATCAAATAAGAAAAACTACCCATCATTGCTTCGTATAGCCACTTACAATATAAGAACTATGAGGACCCAAGAACACCTTGACGAACTAGAACAAGAGCTCTCAAATATCAAATGGGATATAATTGGACTGTGCGAAACTCGCTTACCAGGGGAAGTATGTACCATCTTAAAATCTGGTCACCACCTATACCAGAAAAACTCCGTAGAAAATCATCACATAGGCGGTGTAGCGTTCCTGATAAACAAACGAGCTCCCTATAAAGTAACGAAGTTCTGTGCAGTATCAAACAGAGTCATATATCTTGTCATCGCTTTGAACAGCAGATACAGCTTACAGATAATACATGGATATGCACCGACAGGAAACTCAACAGACGAGGAAGCTGAATCATTTTACGAGGATCTGACAACAGCAAGGAACCAAGAAAAATCACACTTCGTAATAATCACAGGAGATTTTAATGCAAAAACTGGAACAAAAGAAGAGGGCGACACACAATATATCGGTCGCTTTGGGCTGGACAACAGGAACGAAAGGGGTGAGATGTTGTACAACTACTTAAACAACGAAAATTTATTTTGTCTCAACACTTTCTTTAAAAAATCTAAACAACGTAAATGGACATGGATCAGCCCAGACAAGAAAACCAAGAACGAAATAGACTATATACTCTCCAATAACAAAAACATATGCACCGACGTGACAGTACTAAACAAATTCTATACCGGAAGTGACCATAGATTGGTTAGAGCGAATATTAAAATACAGACGAGAGTAGAACGAAACAAACCTATTAAACGAGAACGATACCCAACCACCGATGTCCTATTTAAAAAACAAACGGAATACCAAAAAGAGCTAAGCACAAGACTAAAATCAGTAGAGACACTGAGACAAATGGATATAAACGGACTAGCCAATAAAATAAAAGTAACGGTAACAACATCGGTTAAGAAAATATGCTCAAACACGAAAACAGCCAAAACATCTAAACTTCAACCTAATACAATTAAATTACTAAAAGAAAGACGAAACAGAACAGATCGAACTTCGGACAGCTTCAAAAGTTTAAACAAAAAAGTGAAGAAAGAAATTAGGAACGATCATAGAAACTATACTAACAATCTAATAAAAAATATAATACAAGATAACTGCAATATGAAAGTACTCAAAGCAAAAAACTCAAACGGCACAAGAAAAATCATAGAAATAAAAAATGAGAAAAACGTCACCGTCCGAGACAGAAAGGAAATAAGCGAGGCCATTGAAAAATTCTACACTAAATTATACTCGGCAAATACACAACCACAACAACGACGTACTGAACGAACAATAATTAACACCGGCTCAGAAGAAATACCGGACATAACCGACTATGAAATAAAAACGAATAAATGTCCGGGAGAGGATAAAATTACAGTCGAAATGTTGAAAATCGTTGGAAGAAAAATAGAACAGGTATTAAATATTTTATTTAATAAAGTAATTGATGAAGGAAAGATTCCTCAAGAATGGTACAACTCCGAAGTCATTTTACTATTCAAGAAAGGAGACAAAGCAAACATCGAGAATTACCGACCAATATCCTTGCTCTCACATCTGTATAAATTACTAACTAAAATCATAACCAAGCGCCTAACACATAAGCTCGATTTCTATCAACCTATCGAGCAGGCTGGATTCAGAAAACATTTTAGTACCATAGACCACTTGCACACCGTAAGAACACTGATAGAAAAATGCACCGAGTATAATGTTCCAATTCATATGGCGTTCGTCGATTTCCATAAAGCATTCGATTCCATCGAATTATGGGCAGTGCTTGAATCTCTAGAAAATGCACGTATAGATTCAAGATACACTAACATAATTAAAAACATATATGAAAATGCCACCATGCAGATAAAGCTGGACGAAAGCACAAAAACTAATCCCATAAGACTACAACGGGGAGTAAGACAAGGAGACACCATCTCTCCCAAACTATTTACCCTTGCTCTAGAAGACATTTTTAAGAAACTAGAATGGAACAATAAGGGTATCAACGTCGACGGATCATACTTAAACCACTTGCGATTCGCAGATGACATAGTTTTAATAGCCGATAATATCCAAGAACTAAATGATATGTTACAACAATTAAATGCAGTTTCAGGAGCGGTAGGCTTAAAAATGAACTACAATAAAACAAAAATACTGAGCCGAGACCAGACAAATATAACAATACAAAATCATACCATAGAAAATGTTGAACATTATGTATATCTAGGTCATGTTATCAAACTAGGAAAACCAAATCAAGATGCTGAAATTAAAAGAAGAACACAACTGGCATGGGGCGCTTTCGGCAAATTAGCATATATCTTGAAAAACACCTCCATTCCTGTAAACTTAAAGAAAAAGGTGTATAACACATGCATACTACCAGTTTGTACTTACGGCTTGGAGACAGTAGCCCTTACCAAAAAATCTGCTAAAAAATTAGAAACAACGCAAAGAGCAATGGAACGAATCATGCTTGGAATATCACTAAGAGACAAGATTAGAAACACCGAGATAAGACGTAGAACGAAGATTAGGGATATTGTGGAAGAAATTGCAAAAATGAAATGGCGCTGGGCAAGTCACGTAGCCCGATACAATGACAACAGGTGGACACGGAGAATTCTAGAATGGAGACCAAGGACGACAACAAGAAGCACGGGAAGACCTCAAAAAAGATGGGTAGATGACATAAGAACAGTGGCAGGCAAACAGTGGATTAGATTGGCGCAATATAGAGAAAGATGGAAGCAATTGGGAGAGACCTACATTCAGGAGTGGATGGAAAATGGTTGACAAAGAGAGATCAGAATGAAATCAGGACACGCATGTTATCCGGCTCATCTGGCAAAACTTAAAATTGTAAATTCCAATTTATGCGAAGTTTGTCAAAAAGAAGCAGATTTAAACCACATTTTCTTTGAATGTACAAAATATAACAATAAAATGACGACTTGATAAAAAATTTAATCAAACATAAAATCCTTCCACCCTATAACATTTGTTACCTTTTGTCATTAAATAACAAAAATGTATATAACTACTTAACAGAATTTATTTCGAAAAGTAACCTCAATTTGTAAGTTCAGTCAAAAAAATAGTAACCTTTGTTTTATCCCATTTGTTTTAAACCTACTATCCGTGACCCTGTCTAGTTTGTTGTGTTTTAATTAAATGTCTTGATGGGTCCCTAGACGAGAAGCGGGTAACCATGTTTGTTCCATGGATAACCAAATAACCAATAATAAATATATTGTGATAATGATTTTCTTTTCTTTCCTTTGGGAAGAACTTAAAAAAGTTGTGACTGGCTGAATAGCAAATGCTTATGCAAAAAAAATCTGAATAAGTAACAAGATAAACTGACGACAGTTTCGTTGGTTACGGTAAGAAAAATCTAAACAGTTTTAATACAAGTTGTCTTTGACAAACAAGAACAAGTTCAAGACCGTACATTTAGGAAAGAGGGGAAAAGCGGCTACAAATTTATTACCCAAAGACGCATATAACAAACCTGTGCCTATAACGATAGAAAAGAAAAAACACCTGATGGACTTACCGCTGTACATATCCGAATCACTGTGGGACTTATACAAAAATCTACCCACAGATAAAGACTTGGCTGATGTGCTCCTGGATTCATTAACTTCCGACGACGATTAAAAGTTTGAAGTAGCTTTTAACTATTTTTGTATGCATATGTATTTGATGATATAGAAGAGTTTACAGAGTGGGGTTTGGAAGTGAATATGGAAAAAACTGAGTACATGAGTATCGGAGGAGATCAACATAATCTTCTCGTAGAGGAAAATCAAGAGATCAAATTATGTGATAACTACAAATACCTAGGAGTAAAGATCACTCAAGACGGAAAATTAGATGCAGCCATTAAGGAACGAAATACACAGGGAAGGAAAGGCATAGCCTTACTAAACAGCGTACTGTGGGATAAAAACATCTCTAAAGACAATAAAAGAAGAATATACAACACCATAATAAAAAGTATCACAACATATGGATGCGAAGTGTGGCCCCTAAAAGACAGATCAGAGAAAATGCTTAGAGCAACAGAAATGGACTTCTGGCGCCGCTCGGCGGGAATCTCCAGACGCGACAAAATAACAAACGAGAGAGTCCGAGAAATCATGGGGGTTACACATAATATTGTTGATGACATCAAAACGACACAACTCAGATGGTACGGACACGTAAGGAGAATGCCGGAGAATAGAATACCAAGACAAATTCTTGAATGGCAACCAAGAGGTAGGCGAAGACCAGGAAGGCCTAGAAGAAGTTGAAGAGAAGGAGTTGATAAAGAAATCAGAGAAAGAGAACTGGAGGACGATCTATGGAACGATAGAATGAGATGGAGATTGGAAATCGGAAGACGTCGAAGAACGTTGTAAACCGACATTATATATATATATATATATATATATATATATATATATATATATATATATATATATATATATATATATATATATATATATATATGTATTTGATGTTTAATGTTTTTAGTACTTAAGTATACGTTACACTTAAGTCAGCTTGTATTAACGTAATAAAATCGTTAATAACTAAATAATAGTAATAAAATAAATTCGATAAGTAAGAATAGTAAAGTAATAAAATAAATTCGATTATCGTCTATGTTATCATTATTATGTACAAAGGGGGTAAGTCATATGCTTATTTGTGAAAAACGAGGTAAGTCAAACAAATATCGCTTTAAACATATTTTGTACCCAAATACTGAGCAAAAAAATGTTAGTCCATTTAGGAAAAGTACATGTAAAAAAAATTACAGTAGATTATCATTCCAAACAACTGTAAAAAAAATCATTATTTTGTAAAATTTTAAATAGTGTTTTTCTCGATTTCAAGTTTTATGACTTGTACCCCTTTTCACGCGCAACAGCGAATTGTATGATCAAAGAATATAGACGCATATAATGTTGACAAAAGAAAATACAATACATTTCTTTTTTAAATAAAATCCTCTAGGTGAAGATGATCAATATAGCAACTTTAAATAGGGTTGAAAATATGAGACAATGAAATCCGAACCTCTAGTACTAAATAAAAATAAAAGACGGCAAATAATCTAAGAATAATATCAAAGTTTTAACTCATTTAAAAATGCTAAAATAATAAATGTCATGTTCAATTGCTCTTGTTGATTAGGGACTATATGATTTGTAGAAATAGTAGGAGTGGATTATAATAGAATATCTTGTGTATTATAGGTGAATAAAGTCGTAAATAAAGTGTTAAAACCTAATGATTACCGCGACAAAAGTAATTTATAATTTCACTTTTACGAGGGATGGCTACTTAAAGAACCCCGAAAAAATAGATATAAAAACCAAAACGGCAAAAGTAGGTCTCTAAGGTCTTAGAAAAGTGTAATTTATTCAAATTTCACCATTTTATCCATCTAATAACACACATTACTCGCTGCAACTTAATTTTCCACAAAATAGCAATTTTCAATCTGATACTGAAATTGTAACGTGCACATTTTTTCTGGAGGCATTGGCTATTTTAAAACTCACCTAATAACAAGTTGAACTCGAACAAAGCCTACAATTTCGAATTTACCATCAATTGCTTCTCGATATTAATATAATTTTATATACTACAGCCCTTCGAGGCATATGTTCAGAATAATAATTTTAAAATTCAAGAGATTTAATCAGTAGTTTACTGTTCTTATTAAGATCAATCTCTGAGAAATCCTAAATGAGTAGGTTGATGCTTCACAAAAAATTTAAACTGACCGCCATCGATACTTGTTGGTAGAGTACGTTAATAGATGGCGCCACTTAATACACTTCTGAATCGCCATATTTGGTTGTTAATATTGAATTATTTAAAAAGATACATATTATAAATAAAAGCTAGCTTAACGCTTATATCAATATATTTAATTTAAATTAAATTATAACATCATCAAAATGTTTGGTATAGTAAGGTTTTCTACATTGTTGTTTAGAACTTATCTTTATAATTCATTACTAATATTTTGTTAATTCTGATTAATTAGTTAAAGCAAGCTGTATAAATCTGTTCTAAAACTTCTCGTTTATTGAAGTATAGAAGTAAGCTCGTAATATTATTTGTAAGTAAAATATTATTGAATAAGTAAAATATGGTATAACCTCTCAATGTGCCAATACAATATTTTGTCTATTTCTTATACCTGATGATATTATCTACATTGCAAATAACTTTAATATTAGCAAAAGAAAGTTAAAGATAATTTTTTACCTTGTGTATTAGAATATAAGAGTGTTAAATCAAAAATTTTTGAAAACACTAATGTTAACCTCACACTTGCACCACCGGGTTGACAGTAAAGTGACAGATGATATATAATTTCTTCTTCTCTTTGGGAAAGTATTTTAATATTACCATACAAATCGCCAGGTCCGGCGTTAAAAATTTTCTGTTCTGATAAATTCGGGTCGAAATAATATTTTTATAATAACTAACTAAAGCATAATTTTTTAGACATATATGTTAGTTCTAGCTACCTAAATAATATATATATATATATATATATATATATATATATATATATATATATATATATATATATATATTTAAAAATTTTATTTTTAGAATAGTTTTCGATGACTTGTAGGACCCATACCAATAACCCAACAGTTTATGTTATTTTAAATTTTTTGTTTGCTACCTCCAGATCTGTTATCTTTCTTTGTTTTTAGCTGCCTGACACAAGCTGAGCCGTACATCATAGCTAGTTTTACATAATTTCATGGAGTATCATTGGAATTTTTCTGTTACACCACTCCCATATTTTCAGTTATTTCGTTTAACTTTGCATTGCATGCGTCTTATTCTACTTATCCGTTTTTGTTTCACTTCTAACTTCAATGTTCAGCAAAAGCATCTTATTTTTTAGGCTAAACTAAAAATTACGTGAGGCCTATGTAAGAGGGATGAACCAATGGTATTATAATGTGTGTAAAATGTATTAAATAGATCTGCAATTTAACAATCTAAAAACAAAAGAAAATTTTAAAGATTGAATTCTCAATGGAATATTGAATTAATTAAAATTGGTATTGACTGAAAATATACTACAATAGACAAAGAAGACTACCATATTTCGATCATGTATAACCTTCCACACCTCATAATACAGGGTAATATCGCCGAAAGGAGAGACCCAGGCCGAAGAAGAACATCCTGGCTCCGAAAATGCCCGAGAATGGTATCAAGAGACTACCGCTAATTTAATTAGAGTCTCCGTAAACAAAGTTATTATTGCCAATATGATCGCCATCGTTCGATAATCAGACAGGGTACTGAAAGAAGAAGAAGAAGATTGACTGGAAAATTGGTTTCGATGTCAAGACGATATCTTTAACTAAAAGTAGGTACATGAAGAATCATAAAGTATGAATTGAATGCTAATGTTAGTCAATAGCAGTACAGTGAGGATTAGATGTGAATAATATTTTAGGAAGATTAGTTTAACATAGTTAAACCAAGCCACCGAGGGGATTCCTTTAATGGTACAATTAACAACTAATTATATCATAAGGGTAATAATGTATTATCTTGAGTTTATTGATCGCGTACTAGAACATTTTTTTGATACTCTGAAAGCCGTCTGAATCGGTCTTTTAAAAAACAACATGAGTTAATTTTTGGCAATATTGACTTCATAAATACGTCTTTTATACGTCAAGGCACCATTCTAAGCAGAAACGACATCAGTCCCGACTTGCTGTAAGAACTATAGCTTAATATAATTACCCATCCCATTCGAAAACCAAATGGAATTATTACACATTAATTTTCTGATAATAATAATAATTCAGTGAAGTAAAAATTTTATTTAAAGATTTTCCAGGAATATTTTTCTCTATTTTTTGGACGTCTACAGGTAGACACTTGCTGTGAATGTGAACAGTTAGAAATAAAAATTAAGAGTCCATCTTTAATCGAGACAGCGAAGCGCGTGGTCGTTGCGGAATTATCTGTACATAAAAGACGTGCAAAGAAGTTCTACAATAAAATGGCAAAAATTTCAGAGATATGTAAGACATATGCCACTGTCTGTGGCCTGAGGTTTAATTATATACAAAATCTTCAACTTCCACTTATTCCTGTACAGGAGACTTTTTACTTACGTCAACTAACCTACAACGTCTTTGGAATTACCAATATGCAAAAAAAAACAAGGGATGTTTTACACCTACCACGAGGGTCAAGCCAGAACGGGTCACAATGAAGTTGCTTCATTACTTATGGATTATATCAAGAATGAAGTGTCTACTGCTATCCGGTCAAAACCGGAATCACACTATAGTGAGATTTCTGCTTTCGTTAGTAGATACTGGAAGTTTTAAACCATAAACCCGTACTTTCCACAACGTGGCCATTCCTTTTTGCCGAACGATAGAAACTTTGCGGCAATAAATAGAGTCATAAAAAACTTTGACCGTGTGTACCATCCAAAAGAATATATAGAAATGATAGTAAATTCTACAAGACGCTTAAAGTTTCTTGTTAAAATGGTGGAAACATCGAATATGCAGTGGTCTAATACTGATGCAATTAATGATGATTACTGCTTATACTTTGTTTGACAGACAATACAATTTCCAAAAAAAAAATATTTTTGGTTTATTTCTGTTCTGAAACACTTATTCAGTTCTGTCACTTTTTTTAAAACCATAATGTACAGGGTTTCTCATTATATTTTGACCCCCCACTTATTTTCCTTAATTTCGGGAATACAAAAAAAAGTTTGAATTAAAAGTTGTATTATTTAATCTGTACCGACCAACAGTGTAGCAACAGACCAAATGTTGTATTCAGGGAGTGCCCAATAAAATGCATCTTCAATATTTCAAGTGGGACACCCTGTATTTTCTTATAGTTTTGAGTAGCCCTGCATTTCCTAATTACAAATATATAACATAGTGTAGCATTAATTTTGTTCTATAATGGCGTATGGTACTACTATACTATACTAAGATAAGAAAAAAATATATTTAGAAAGTCAACAAAATAATGACTTACAATACTACATTGAAGATTATAATAGATGCTCAAAGTGACCTCCATTGTTATCAGTGCCAAGTAATATTCGTCTCAAATTTTCTAATGCGTCAGTATTGTGTTATTATGACCATTTAAATTTTCAATTTCCGCGCAAACTTTTGCCGTGATAGTGTTAATATTTGTATTTGAATCAAAATACACTTTTTCTTTTAAAAACCCCGATAAAAAGCTATCACATGGTGTTAAGTCGGGACTATTTGGTGGCCATGTAATGGTACCCTTATTGTCGATCCACACATTAAATTGATTATTTAAATGTTCTTGAACGGCGAATTATGTGGCGGTGCTCCATCTTGTTGCCATATCATACTGTTTAATTAATTTTGTGTATAATTTTGATTTAATAACTCATCCACTTCTGTAACGACTGTGTCCAAATATGATTCCCCAGTTAATTTATAATCATAAAACAATGGTCCAACTATTTTGTTTTGAAATATTCCGCAGCACACATTTATTAATTTTTTTCCTGACTTTTTTATTTGCTTAATTTTTCTTTTTCTATTATTTTTCTGTTCACACGAATACCTATTTCTTCTATTAAAAATGCCTGAAGTTGAAAAATTTGATGCATCTGTCCATAAAATGCTATAAAAATAATTAAGATCATTGTTCAAATTTGTAAGCATGTCTTGGCAGAACTGTAAACGCTTTCTCTTATGAACATCGGTAAGTTCTTGTACCGGTAATATTTTGTACGACTTATAGTTGTGCTTTTTTAAAACTCTATGTATCGTCGCACGGCTTTTCTCTAATGCATTAGTAGCATTGTTCAGACTAATTTCGGAAACTAGTAAAATAAAAATGTTATTATGGATTTAATTTATTATTTAAGTATTTAATTTTGACCTTCAAAGTAAAGCAAAGTATTCAGATCTTCATCATCATTTCCTAGGATAGTATGTTTCTTCCTTTCAAACATTTTTTCATTTATGATATGACGATAATTTTATAAAAATGTATTTGCAGAAGGAGTCTGCCGATCTGGATAAATCAGCCTATATTCGCTTTTTGCCGCTTGCTTGTTTTTATTATTTTTTACATAAATTGAGAATATATCTACTTTTTCATCTGCAGTATAACCCATTTCGGTATGAGGACTGACAGTTTATATTAAATTAATAATTGTTTCATTTTGAAATGTCAGTTACATAGCCACCTATGGTTACCCTTTTGTAGTACCATATGCCATTATAGAACAAAACTAATGCTACACAATATATTGCTAATCAAGAAATGCATGGCTACTCAAAACTATAGAAAAATACAGGGTGTCCCATTTGAAATATTGAATATGCATTTATTGTGCACTCCCTGTATACAAAATTTCGTCTGTTGCTACATTATTGGTCGGTACAGATAAAATAATACAACTTTTATTTGAAACTTTTTTTCTATTCCCGAAATTAAGGAAAATAAGTGGGGGGTCAAAATATAATGAGAAACCCGGTACAGGATAGTGAAATATTATAGTGAAACTATAATTTCTGACACAAGTTGTTTCTGAAATGACCGATTCGTATGTCCTAAACAATAATGTGTGTTCTAGTTTTGTTTTTGTATTTTTTTTACTATCCTTTTTGATTTCAGCTATTGTATATGGAATTTCGATATTCTTTTCTATTACATTATTTGTTAGATACCACGGAGCATTAATTATTCTAATACGGAGTACTTTGTTCTGGAATCCAAGTTCGAGTTGCTATTCAAACTCTACAATTGAAAGCCCCCGTTTGTCCGAGTAATCCTTGATCATTAATTTAGTAACATTGCTGTGCAAGCATCTGTTCTTAGTTTGAAGGTGACATGGATTGGTTTGGTCTAATTACCTTAAATTTTCTATTTTCTTAATAATTTATAATTTTATGTGACCTAGCGTGTGGCTTCTGGAGACCTTCAGTGTATATTGATGAGAGGCAAGTACTGAAATATCATCTGCAATATAATCTTAATCATATTGACTCCGAACCATATAATTTCATTCGCCCAACTATATTTTAATTTAATTCTTAGGGAGAAAAAAAGAAAATTTCTTATGAAAACAATATAAATCAAATAAAAAGAATCCACAGTATACAATTTGGGAGGCAGGATAAACACCACTAACATTATATGAGAAGAAATAAATTTAGCAGTAACTATTAATGATTGAGAGATATGGAACCAGTTCGCCTAGACACTTCACCTAATGGTCATTTGGCTTAACGTTATTTGACCTAAACCCATTGGAACTAGTGAATGGACCTAATGGACGATTGACCTAAACCCATTTGACCTTATGTCATTAAGACTTAAAGATATTTACCTTAAGACAACATTGCCTACACATAACTGCACTTCACCTAAAAAGACACCGAATCTAATGTCAAACATTTAATCAGTATCATATTTAATTAAAGAAAAAGTACTCAATGTAACCACTAGTGTTATTCTTCAGCGTTAACATCAAAGTGGAAATTAGTTGTCATGCTGCAAATACATTTTTCCAAAATCGTTATCTCTTTCTAAACTAAGGGAATCGAACTTATCTATCTCAATGTAGGCTTTCTCTAATCTTAAAAAAAATTCGCCGCGTTAATTTGACGGATTTTGGAACAAACAGCTCGTTATTAGGACAGAAGTTTTGTGGACGAACTTACATCTAAGCTACTGTCACGTAAAAATAAAGATAAACAAAAAGATGAGATGATATTGTAGTAGAAAATCCAACAATGCGTAAATCTTCTAGCTCAGAAACAAAAATCTAACGATCAGAGATTCAACTCTGGTCACGGACTCTGTCTCCTCATCTCCCAAAAAATATTTAGTTACAAGTTGTCCTGAGAGGAGCAGATTTTTTAAGTCAATTATAAAACGCCTTTCTAAAGCTCAGCAGAGAAAGATTATGACATTAGCTAAAATAATTGCTGGGTCGAGGACCAAAGAAAATTCACACAAAACCAGAATTAATAAAACCCGAAGATAAAAAGAGATCTAATGAGAATACCATAAACTTCGCTACAAAGAGTGGCTAAGAAATCTAAGAACTCTAACAAGCAGACTAGGTTACACAACAATGTCACAAAAGTATTTGTGCCGATGGTACACAAACACCATCCTGATACTCAACTAGATCATCCTCAAGTAAAATTTATCACCAACAAACTGAATCAAGTAGTGAATGAGGCACATATCGGAAATTAGAATCAACTTCCGAGATCCTTCGCCTTGCTGGTCCTTGTTTTCCTTCTACTTTTCCTTGAATAATTAATTGCAGCAACCCATATCTTTCGCTGTTCCTCATAATGTAACCTAGGTATTCGATTTTGGCTGTCTTAATTGTGGTTACTAACTCTTTTCCTTTTTGCATTCTTAATAAAACATCCTGATTAATAGCGTGGTCAGTATAGGATATCTTCAGGATTCGACGATTTCTTGGTCACATTTCGAAAGCCTTAATTTTCTTGCAGGTAGCGTCTGTGAGAGTCCATTACTCAACACCTTACAACAGTATGGGAAATATAACATCGTAGTACTTTAAAATGCAGATCTTGCTTTCTCTATCCGTTATTTTATTTCTAGGTTATGGTCCCAATTTTCGTTGAGGTTCGGACCAAGATAGGTGTATGTTTTTATTCTTTCTATTGGTTGAATATTCACACTGATTTTTTTAATTTGCTGTTTCTTCTTAGATATCATCATACATTTTGTTTTCTTAATGTTCAGTGAAAGTCCATATCTCTGACTCACTTCTGTGATTCTATTCATTAATTACTGGAGAGCTTCATAACTGTCAGCGAATACCACGGTGTCATCCGCGTATCCAATGTCATTGATATATTATCCGTTAACTCGAATTCCGGTTTCAACATCCTCTACTACTTCTTGAAATATTTCCTCAGAGTATATGTTAAACAGCAAGAGTGATTGTATTAGTTAGTGCAGTTTACCCTGTGGAGTAGTTTACTAACAAATATACCAAAAAAATGGACTGTTGATGGAAAGTTGGCTATGAATGGTCTATGGGGGGGAGCCGAATTGTAGTCGATCCCAATATTATGACTTAGCTCCTTATAATCCTAAAAACGATACTGTAAAGCAATTATCAGGCCTCGTCTAAGAAAACAAAATCAAGACCTAAAGACGAAAGAACGATTGTTGAAAATTTAGGAGATCGGAGAGATTGCACAAATCCTAGTATTCACGATCAAGAACATTGTGGGCTGCTTCTCTTAATACGTATTACATACTCGAAAAGGTATTCTTCAAAATCATCAGAGCCTTCCATGGCTCCAATCAGAGTTCTGCAGGTGGACCATCCAAATATAATAAGGCAGCTTCAGCAGAACTTATTCCTGCTATAGAAAGACATCTTGGATGTAGCCTTGACATAAGAGCCTTCGGTTTACAGGGGATAAATTAGAAATCGAGCCTTAGTGGAGAGCTTATATATAGCCGATCAGTCAAAGTTCCGAGGGAAACTTTGACTGATCACTGAACTAACTAGTGTGGTACGGCTACAGTGTGTTATGGAATATGATTTAGATATACTAAATGTCATACTAAATTGAGGTAACTAGCACTCATGTGGCCAGAACTTTTTAAAAATGGTATATGTCAGATGAAATGTCTTGTTCAGACTATCAACACCATATGTTTTGAAATGACAGGTAATAAGCATATCAAGGCTCAGGCTTAGGCTTAAAGGACCGATAAGTTATACACTGAAACTAAACATGGCTGTCGAACAATTTTAAGAGGTTGTCATGTCTGCGTTCGAAGACAATTATCCAAAGATAAAAAGAAATTCCATAAATTAAGAATTCTGGAATGTCTATCATAAATGAATAGAATATGTACCATAAGTCCATTGTCTGTCGTACGACCGGTTTATAGTACACGGCTTATGAAAAAAAAATTACGTCATGCCAAATGACGTTAGATAGAGTACCCTTTAGGTTAGGTCAAGTGTCTTACGGTGAAATGTATTTAGACAAAGTGTTCCTGAGTCATTCGGGAGAAAAGCCCTAAGAAAAATGTTAGACCTTATAAATAAAAGCTGAACTTGGCGTCGCCAATATAACTTTAAACCTTAGTAAGTTATAGCTTGAGGCTCAACTTAAGCCAAAATATTAATGACGATGAAGATTTATCACATAAGTAGTTTTTTTAAATTCACAGAGAAACTAAATTTCTGTAGTTGACTGTATACAATGCTTGCCAAGGGTACATATGGCCTCATCATTAACATGCTAAAGTAGTCAGTGTACTACTGCTCATTAACAGTGTAGATTCATAAGTCCCTATGGAGGTAATTGTTCCTTTACTGAAAAAGAATTGACAATGCTTCTTAGCGCTTTATTTTGTCATATGTTCATACTGGTTTTGATATCTGTTTATACAAAAGTATTTTATTGTAGATCAACACTGTTAATTGTCTTCCCAAGCCAGTACATTTTTTTATACTTGATGCTGAGCTCTTTTTTCTCTTCTTGTTTTAAAATTTAAATGTACTGATTGACTTGTTTCATTTAATTTGATTCGCCAGCATTTAGACCAAATGTTAATTCTGTTAACAGAAAATTGTAGTTTTCGTGTTGCTTCTGCATTGTCTTCACCTATAGCCCCTAAGGTAGAATCGTCTGCGAATATGGCTTTTGTATTATGTAATAACTCAGGAATATCGCTGGTATATAATGGTTATAAGTAAAGTTTGGATTATAGGCAAAATGCCTTTTTTGCCTATTTTGCCTATTATAATTGTTTTTTGCACTTTTTGCCTTTTTTCGTAAATTCCGCCTATTTGTGCCTTTTTTAAAATTTCATGGTACTACCCATGATATTATTTTATTACTAAACCATTCTATAATAAAATTTTGGGTCAATAATAAAATATCAATGGTTTATTTATATAACAGATTTCTAGGAAAATGAACCTGATCGAGACTTGAGGGTTAACTATTTGGAAATCCCTAAGCTTTATTAGTTTATTATCAGTTGTACATTCGGTTACTGTATCAGAGTTTAGTCACAAATTGCTATATCCTAGTTTAGTTTTGTTGCGTATACCGAAAAGCAAAGAACACGTTTTAAAACGTTTTAGACATTTGTGTGAAAAGATGACATCTAAATTAAGGCTATGGATCACACCTTATTCGGAACCGCATTTTGTAAACCATGCGGCAAATCGGTAAGTTTTATTTTTTCTCTTTTTTTCTCGTCTCACAACATAACTAAATTCTAAAGCGGTTTTAGAACTCTAATTATTTTTTTTTTTAATTCTCAGATTTTAAGTAGAAAAAAGTACTTTATTGACCAGCATTGTAGAACCCCACTTCATAAACGTAATTTGGAAAAATTTAATTCCTCTAAGTTAGCCCAAATATCTCTGCGGGATAGTTTAAGCAGTTCAAAAAAAAAAGGAGGAAGAAGCATTTAAATTTGATTTATGCCAGATGAAGATTGCATCCAACATTCCTCTATATAAAGTTAATAACCCTAGTTTTAAATGTTTTTTCGAAAAATATCTTAATAAATCCTTACCGGACGAGAGTACATTGAGAAAACATACTGTGGAAAAATGTTATGTGGAATGTATTTTAAAAATTAAGCGGGAGTTAGAGGGCAATTTTTGTATATTATCGTGGATGAAACGACAGATGTATGCGGCAGGTATATAGCTAATTTAATGATTGGAATTTTCAACGAAAACTTTGCGAGAAAACCTTATTTATTTGCCGTTAAAGAATTGGAAAAAACAAACAATTTAACAATAAGTCGATTTATACAAGATAGTTTAACAAACCTCTTTTTACCCAACGCTATACCAGTGAATAAAATAGTTTTAATGCTTTCAGATGCTGCGGCATATATGTTAAAAGCTGCTGTTAATTTAAAGATTTTTATACTAATTTAATTCATTGCACTTGTGTAGCCCACGGGGTAAATATAATTGCTGAAGAAATAAGAAATCTTTTTCCGTTGGTAAATAATTTTATAAATTTTACGAAAAAAGTTTTTGTAAAGGCTCCGTTGAGGGTGCAAATATATAAAGAAAGACTTCCCGGTGTCCCTTTGCCACCTAAACCTGTAATTACAAGGTGGGGAACCTTGCTCGAAGCAGTTTTTTTTACTTTGAACACTGCAATGAAATAGAATTAGTTATGTCAGAATTTGATGATGATATTTCCGAAGCCATTCGAGAAGCAAAAAAAAAGATTAAAAAATCCCAAATTGAAACAGGAACTCACTTATAATATCAATGACAATTATAAATTAATAGTTACCACAATTACCTTATTAGAAAAACAAGAGATAAATTTATGTGAGTCAGTAAAATTAATAGATAATTTAAAGACGAAAATTAAATCGGCACCTGGAAGTAACGGTGAATTAATTTTCGACAAGAATGAAGGTTTTTCGTTTTTATCTAATGTTGCTAAAGTTTTAAATGGGACATTTTCCGAGGAATTTCAAATTATGTCAGATTTATTATCTGCTCTGAAATATGCTCCAATTACATCTGTCGATGTCGAACGTTCGTTTTCAATGTACAAATTAATTTTAAGTGATCGAAGACATAGTTTTAAGACCGAAAATATTGAAAAACACTTAGTTGTTTCTATTAATGATAAAATTTTAAGTGGTTATAATGTTTAATTATTAATTTACAGTTATTTAGTTACTAGTTTATTTATACTACAGATATGATTATGATGTGTAAATATACCTGCCTTAAGTTAATATTACGTTAATTCACTTTATGATAAATTATAAATAAATAATAAGTTATATTCCTTTATTGCCTAAATGTTAATATTCCTGCCTTTTTAAATAAAAATCTTTGCCTATATAGGCGCCTTTTTCTTCAATTTTTGTTGCCTATAAATCCGAGCTTTAGTTAAAAGACTGGTCCCAGTACACTACCTTGCGGTTTCTTGCATTAATTTATTTGAGTTTTGAGTAAGCTTCTGTATGTTTAACCCTAAACGCTCTATCAGAAATATATGATTCCAATATTTCTGTATACTTTATGGGAAAGATCTATCTTAATTTGTATTTAAGTTCTTCATGCCACACTTTGTCAAAAGCTTGCGCCACGTCAACACAGACAGCGGCACATACTTTTTTTATTACAATGCTCTCTCTATTAGGTTTATTATTGTGTAACAGTATTAAATTTTTAGCTTCTATGAGAGGTTTTAACCTTTTTAACAGGATCTTCTCATATAGTTTTGAAATTACAGAGATTAAAGAAATCGGTTTGTACAATGATACCCTCTTTGATTTTTTTCCAGTTTTGGGCACCATTATAACCTCAGCTATTTTCCCTATTGTAGGAATATACCTTAATCTAAACGATGCGTATTATAAGATACGTTCCTTTAACTATGGCCTTTCTCGATATTTGTTTTAGGATTTCTCCTGTAATTAAGTCAGAAGTTTTTCTTGGAGTAATGTTTTTTTGTTCTTTTGATTTCATTAACAACTTCTTTTGGAGTGATTAATTTAATTTCACTTTCTTCTCGGATGATGATTTAACACTCATGTATAAATTTTACCCTCATTTGGTTGGAATGTTTATTCTAGCTGTTCAGTAAATTTAGTGGTTTCTGTGAGTTGCTTTTTGTTCAGCTTCAGTTAAATCAGTAGTACTGGTTGCTAATTCTCTGAGGTATTCACGAATTGTTTCATTTGAATTTTTTTAATTTCTCTTTTAAGTTGCAGTGTTGCATTATTTAGTTGTGTTTTATTAGATGAAATTCTAGAGCACTACCAGATCCTTCTGAGTTCCTTTTTTTCGTAATAAGAAATCCAATTACTTTAGGGTAATTGTTACCTTTCTTCTTATGGTGCCTATCCGTTACGGATTTTGGCTACTAGCATAGCAATTCTGACTTTATTGACCGCAGCTCGAAATAGTCCTGAAGTGGTCAAGAAAACCCATTTTCGTAAGTTCTGGAGCCAAGATATTCTTCTTCTTCCTGGTCCCCTCTTTCCGTAGACCATTCCCTGTAATATAAGTTGCAACAGGTTATATCTATGATCGTTTCGCATTATATGTCCAAGATATTCTAGCTTGCGCTGCTTCACTGTGGATATAATTTCACATGTTTTATCCATCTGACGTAGAACCTCAATGTTTATTATTCGGTCCACCCAGGAGATCCTCAGTATCCGACTATAACACCACATCTCAAACGCCTCGAGTTTTCCCATGGATACCTCGGTTAGTGTCCATGATTTAACCCCATAGAGCAGCACTGTAAACACGTAGCATCTCAATAAACGGATTTTTCACAATTGCGTTACTAGTGTCTGTAAACCTTCTAAACTGTCTGTAAAGAGGATGGTGTCGACTGCATATCTGATGTTATTCAGGCGCTCACCAATTATGAAAATATCCTCTTCGATATGCTGTAAGGCCTGGCTCATGACGTGTTCTGAATAGACTTTAAATAATAGGGTAGAGAGTATGCAGGCCTGTCGTACTCCTCTCTTTATTGCAACTTCTTCTGTTAGTTGGTCTTTCACCCGAATGGTTGCTGATTTGTTCTAGTATATGTTCTTGATTACTCGAAGGTCTTTGTTATCCAGATCAGTTGCCTTAAGTATATCCATGAGCTTATCGTGCTTGATTCTGTCGATAAAGCATACAAAAATATCGCAGTTGACGTCTCTGCACCTTTGAAATAATACCTGAACCACGAACAAGGCTTATCTTGTACCTAACGCATCCCTGAATCCAAACTGCGTTCGTGAGATCTGTGACTCGCATTTCTGATAAATTCTTCTGTGTATTATCTTTAAGAAGGTCTTAAGAATGTGGCTCATTATACTGATAATACGATGCTCTTCGCATTTTTTTGCATTAGGTTTTTTAGGTACCTATAACAATAAATGTAGATTTTAACAATTGTTACCTTTACTTCTAGTAATTAGTTCTGGTAAACTATCCCATGCAGATTGCTGGATATTTTTAATAAAAGATGTCGTTTCTTCATTATTAATGTGGTCCTTTGTTCTTAATGAGATGGACAAATTGATTATTTCTTTCAATTGAACCCGAAAACTTCTCCAATCTGTTAGTCTATTAGTTATTTTTGGAAGTGGCTATTTAGAATAACTGTATGGCTCAATGTGAGGAGCATGGAAGAGTGGTCGGAGTTCATGTGGCATGCTTCCTAAATATTTATATAATTACCAGAAATATGTCTAGTAATGAAGAAGCCAATCAGATCTGGGATTTGTTTATCATCAGTGGGCCAATATGTTGGTTTATCTGTTGAAAGTGTTTAAAAATTTAACTGGTTAACTGCTTGCAGTAGTTCCTTGCGCTTAGTAGCGATTATCCTGGACCCCAGTGGATTTGCTTGAAATTAAAGTCACCACCAATAACAAATCTTTTTTGAGAGCATATCTTGGTGGGGAGTACATCGCAGTAACGATAAACTCAGAAGACTTAGTTTTGACAATAACAGAAATAGCTTGAAAGATTTCCGTTTTATAGCCCAATTCTTGGTAATGTATGATAGTCTTGTTTAGTGTAATAGTAGCAACATCTCCTTTAGCTGTATTTTCAGGATCTAATGTATAATAATGAAGCATTCGTTTGTAAAATATGTCTCGGAGATGAGACAGATATAAATTTTTTCGATGTCTATGACAAACTGCAATTCTTGTTGGTGCACCAATAATCCATTTGCGTTCCATTGCATGATTCGGATATTATTTGCCATTACAATTCTTGGGTATCACTTCTTTGGCGCTAATTTTCAGTTAACGCGGAAAATAATTTAATGATATTATTATCGCGTTAAAAATCTGTCTATAATATTACTTCTTCTTCAAGTGCCATCTTCGTTCCGAAGGTTGGCGATCATCAGGGCTATACGTATTTTCGAAACTGCTGACCGAAACAATTCGTTGCTGCTACAGCTATACCATTCCCGTAGATTCTTTAGCCAGGAGTTTCGTCTTCTTCCTATGGACCTTTTTCCTGCTATTTTCCCTTGCATAATTATTCGAAGCAGTTCATATTTTTCGCCTCTTGTAATGTGTCCCAAGTATTGCAGCTTTCGTTTTTTGATCGTAAATATGACTTGTCCATGATATTCTCAGGATTCTGCGATACATCCACAGTTCAAATGCCTCTAATTTTTTGGTATCAATCTTTTTTAACGTCCATGACTCCATTTCGTAGAACAGCACAGAAAGTACGTAACATCTCATCAGGCGAAGTTTCATTTCAAGGCTCAAATCTCTTCCGCAGAACACTCTCTTCATTTTAGTGAATATGGATCTGGATTTTTCTATTCTTATTTTGATTTCTGCTGAGCTATCGTTGTCTTCATTTATAAAAATGTCTAAATATTTGTATTTGCTAACATATACAGCTATATATATTTGCTATAATATTACAGTTAAATCTTATCTTTATTTATTTGCAAAGAATTCTCTTCATGCTATTTATAACGGTGAGATAAGCCGACTTGTATTCGAAATAAAATTTATAAATATTTTATACTAATCTGTATTTCCAATTCCATCCGTTGCTCCAATACGTCCGTTCTCCGAATGCAAATAAATAAAAAAGAAAAAAACATAATATGTATATGTATTATGAAAAGAGGCTCTCTTCTTTTTGAAGCTTTTTATTAAATCTAAATTTATACAATCACGAATATCTGCAAACATGTTAAATAGATCCTGCCTAAGTTATCCGAAATTAAAATATAAATGTTTTGGCTTCAAAATAGTACGTTGCATCTGTCTGAAATTATATACATATGGCTTTCTAAGAGCTATTCCACATGCTTTTGAATAATACGAAATAGATATATGATTATCAGTAGCTGAATATTTTTTAATATTATACAATTAGAAATTTTTATTAGATATTAATTCAGGAAGCTGTAATGGAACAGTTTATAACTATACTTTTAAGGTTTGTCCGAAGATTTTGGGAATCTATTTGTATGAAAATTTATTGGTATTATAATTATGTTAAATTTTGTGATCTGAGATAGATATTTCATCACTTTACTTGATTATGCCCTGAAGGAATAATAAAAACAGATCGGAATTTTCCGATCGAAATTTTTGAAGATGGGAATTGATCAACTATTTGAAAAAAATTTAAAATGCTGTATAAATGTAGCTACTACAAATCTATTTGAACCATCTTAGTCCTTATATATTGGCGCCTAAAACAAATAAAATAAAATATTAGGAGTTTGAATGTTCATAAAAATTAATTTGTGGAAAGACTGGGTTGTTTTATGTCCAATATTCTTCAACCAAGAATTCTTCCTTCGGCAAAAGATCATGTAGATAGGGCATATTATGGATTAAAGAAACTTTTAGCATCAAACATAGATACAAAAAGAAAAAGATATTGATATACAAAAGTCTTATTAAGCCCGTTCTCACTTATGCGTTAAAAATGTGGATGATGACAAAAAGCGATGAAGAACGTTTGGGCTTACATGAAAACGAGTTATGGCGTAGGCGCTATAATTATGAGCTTTACTGCCTTTATAGTAAACCCAGTATTGGTAGGTCCATCAAAATAAACAGGCTGCTGTGGCTTAGACACTTAAAGAGAATGAACGAGATGAAGCCGTTGAAACTCATTTATAACCAAAGACCGGATTGAGTGAGGAGAAGAGCCAGGTCTAGAGCACGATTTAAGGACCAGGTGGAATATGACTCACGAGTGTTGAGTACGAAATTGGACAACCAAGGGTAAAAGGAGGTGGGAATGGAAGCTGATAATAGAAGAGGGTATACTTACTATGGGTTGTAGAGTCAATGATGATTGAAAGGTATAAAAGATTACCGTAGTAGGTGAATTCTAGTTTAGCTTTTCTTAACGTTCTGATTTTTCGTTTGTATTTTGTTTGTACTTTTATTTGTAGACTAAGAAAAGTTACTCATTTTTGAGTTCTCTTCTAGGTCATCCCTTTTTGTCACAATGTCCACTTTATTTTCACGATTTGGGTCAAAATGCTGTCATGCACAGCAGTGCGCCTATACCGTAACAAGGCTTTTATTCTTCAAAATTCGCCATATCTCTGGGGCATCGCTTAGATAACACTTTTTCTCCTGTGCCATGCATCCCAGAAGGACGATGGTGTTACACCTCGAGATTAGGGAGCGCAGTGGTAACGTGCAGATGCATATATCATGCTTAATCAATAAATCTACAGTTAGTAACATATCTACACGTTGATATTTCTCAGTTTATCAGGGTTATCCCTCATTTACACCTATTTTTTATTGTTCTATATATCTATCCCTATTAGCTCCATGCTTCCTCATTGAGACGCTTTGTTTTGGGAATGAGAACTTTCCCGCTTACTTTATATTGAGCGGAGTCTTCAGAGCAGCAAGGAATCTATGTATTTTTTCTTCTTCTTAAGGTACCGTCTTCTATTAAAGATTTGTGATAATCATGACCATTTTTATTCTGCATATCTACAGCTGCTTCAAAAAGCTGATTTGAAGAACTTTTGAACCACTCTCTGAGTTTTACGAAGTCAAGACCTTTGTCTTACTCCAACGCTACGGTTCGAGAGTGTTTGCAAAGCCTCTTCATCGGTAACTTAGCATATCCATGATTAACGGCGGAGCAACATGCACGCAGATATCGTTGGGTGATGCAATGGAATGTATCCTTTCCAGTCAATGGAGCTGCCAAGGCTAGAGACATTGCATCTTTTCTGATGAATCAAGATTCCGTTTATATACGTCTAACGGTAGAATATTGGTCTGGAGAAAGATGTATTGAACATTTAATGGGTTCTCTCTTTCGAGGAGGATCAATTTGTGTTTTTTTTGGGGAGGGGCATTTGTTTTAATGAACGTACATACCTCATAGTTTTAATTAATGAAACAATGACAAATGTAAGATCTCGTGACGGGTTCATAGAGTTACGGACTGTTTACAGAGTTTTTATCAACGATATTGTTAGTCCTCACCGCGCAAGAATTGTAAACAAATGGATAGAATGAATTACAAGAATGGAGTGGCCACCGTGTTCTACGGACATGAATTGCATCAAACACGTTTGGGCAGAAATTTCCTGATGTTTAAAACGACTACTACAGCCACCTCAAACTTTACAACAATTATCAAATAAATTGCAAACAATTTGGGAAAATACCTCAAAATTTTGTTGATAATTTAATAACAACATTTCCAAAATTGTTGATAAAAGTGGCAATAAAATAATTCTGTTTTTATGATTTTTCTTGAATTTTTCAATGATTTATATTATTTATCCATTTTATTCAAAAGTATTTGTTTGCTCCTTTTCAATGTCAAACATGGTCTATGAATAAAGTTAGTGTTTAACATATTTGACTATGATTTATTTCGAACTATGAAATACGTAACATAAATATTTTTCTAATATCTACTTCAATTGTTAAGCAGTGTAATATTTGCATGTTCAATTTTAAAATCTTATCTTGATTGATTGCCTTAGACTTAAAATTCACATTACATTTATGATTAAGTACGTGGGAATTTTTATTTTCAGAAAAACCGGCTTTTCTTTATTTCTTACTAGCACTATCGAAAAAACCCCACAATTTATCATTCCACCATAAAGAAGACATCAACTGTCGGTCCATCTTGTAACGATCCACTGCTCGTAATTTACAAAAACCACAAAACTGTTATAATATCGAAAGGTACAAAGGGCCTTAAGGTACAAAAGCGTTGTTACCACATCCGGAACGGTGAAGAATATTTGCGATAGAGAACTAAAATGTCATTTTTCAAATGGTAACTGCTTCGCCGACAGGAAGTGACAATTCGATAGTATTTTGTCGCATTTTAGGCGGGTAATAAAAATGTTACGTGGGTGAATTGGACGTTGGGACAATGAAATCGTTAAGGGTAAGGAAGTCGTTTCGGGTTACTTCTTATATAATGTTACGCATTGTCCAAGACGATAGGTATTGATAGATTTTTACTTCTTCCGAATTGTACAAAGACTACACAATATATATATATATATATATATATATATATATATATATATATATATATATATATATATATATATATATATATATATATATATATATATATATATATATATATATATATCTAAAGTATTCAACTAGTGAATTCAGAGGTTTAATCGGTCATTCAGGTTAGCAAAAAATAAAAAAAGAAGTCAACTACTTCATAAGTTTATCGAAAACGTTTCGCTTTATACTTCTAAAGCTTCATCAGTCCTCTAAAATATAAAAGATGACATACAGTTTATAAGAAATACAGATGTTTATAGTTCATAACTTACAACTCAATATGTAGTATATTATCGATGTTATTATATATCTACTGTAAACTTTACTCATTATTTAAAACTAACTTAATCACAAACACTAGTTAAAAATGTAATTTAAATTAGATATGCCACAAGAAAGTAGTTTCAAAACCTAGTTACAGACAGACAGCATTATTCCAAAACATTCTATACTATTTTACGAGCACGACTGCTTCATGTCCTACCAAAAACATAGGTTACTGCATGAATGTAAAGCATATTATTCGACCAATTTTTTGAAAGTTGTGTTTGTATAAATTGTACGCCTTCAATTACGGATATTCCCTTGGCACCCAGTATAAAAATTGACACAAAATAAAACAATACTTGTCATCTACAACAGCAAAAAAAATAATGCTAAAATGATATACTTTATTTCAGCTTCTGATCGACTTGACATTGGCACTTGTATCATAACGTGTTGTCCATCAATTGAGCCACCACAGTTAGGATATTTTTAATGTCCATAAAAGTCATTAGGAATTAGGGTTATAAATAATAAGTTTAGCTTTATGTAGTTTCAAGAATAATACCGCAGAAATTAAAAGCCGAATAGAACAAGCCCGAGCTGCCTTTGTAAAAATGAGAAAGGTACTTTGCAGTCACGATCTTAGCATTGACCTTAGAGTTCGAATGACAGCTTGCTACATCTTTCCTGTCCTGCTGTATGGAGTGGAAGCGTGGACTTTAACTGAGGCTATCTTTAGACGCTTGATAGCCTTTGAGATGATGGTATACAAACGACTACTGATAATAAGCTGGGTCGACAGAGTTAGAAATGAGGAGGTCGTTAGACGGCTGAACCAAACAATACAACTGGTCAATATAATAGAGAAACGCAAACTGGAATACTTCGGTCACATTATGAGATACCCTGAAAAATATGATCTTTTACATCTGATCATTTAGGGAAAGATCCAAGGTAATCCTGGTCCTGGTAGAAGAAGAACATCATGGCTGAAAAATCTAAGGCAATGGTATGGAAAATCAACTACATCGTTATTTAGAGCTGCTGTCAATAAAGTCACGATAGCGAATATGGTAGCCAACATAATATCCAACGATCGATAACGGTCGTGGAACTAGAAGAAAAAGAATAATACGATAGTGGTTTTTTATAACTTTCAGACACGAAAGATAAACTTCCTTTGACTAATAATGGAAGGAAAAATAGAAGGAACAGGTGGTTCAGGCAGACGACAAATGACATATGGGCGTAACGTCAAGGAATAAACAGTACTAGACGACCTTAATAAGAAAAGTCCAAAATAATGTGAACTCACTTGTAGCGAAAACAATTAGCGACATTAACTGTTTTAAACTTTTTAATAGATAAATCAACGTTCATTAATGGGTATTGCATCTCTTAATTTCTTGTGATTCTTGCCAATTTCAGGGCCTTTTAAACTTAGCAGGTAACCCAAATGTGTACGTGATAATCCACAGAAGATGTTTTAGGGCTTCCCCTGTATGTTATTCCATAACAGATAAAACCGGAATCGTCTCGTTTTAGATCTTTCAACAAATAAGTTCCACTATATTGGCATTCTAGACATCAATGTAGATTGAACCCAAAACCACTTTTTCTTCGCTTTTTCTTAATCTTGGAAGTTAAAACTACGCACGCCGCTGCTGCAAGTATGTAGTTGGTTTTCTGCATCCATCTTGAGCGAACTCATGTGGAGCGCGACTGTTTTAAACAAAAGTTTCATCATCATCATCTTTGACCACTGATAGCCCATGGAGGGTTTTACGATATGGCATGAAGTTAAATGTGTTAAAGGAGTTATGGTGTGGAGGTCAGTCACACGCATAACTCTTTAAAAAGTCCAATATCTTATATCTAAAATCGTTATTTCCTGGTCTTTTTTGAGGAGATCATTTTAGTGTAATGTATAGTTTGCTTCGTTGACTATCATTAACCATGTTTTTCTTTCCTTTACATATTTTTCCCATTCTTGTATTCGTAGTTCTTTTAAATCCTGGTTAATACCACCAATCTGCCTTTTTCTGGGCCTACCCCTCGGTCTGTTCTTGTATAATTATTTTATAAGTACTGTTTTTGTATTTCTCTTATCATTCATCCTTTCTACGCGTCCCCGCTAACTCAGTCGTTTACTTCGTATTTCTTTTTTGATAATCGGTCTAATAAATATTCTATTTATTTTGTGGTTCATTCTTATACTCCGTTCCCCATTCTCCTGTATAGGTGCATATATTTTTCTTACAATTTCTCTTTGCCATCTAAAAAGTTGTTTCTCCTGTTCACTAGCTAAAGTCCATCTTTCATTTGCATACGTTACTACGGGTCTCTTAACTGATATGTATATTTTTATTTTTGAGTTAATAGATACTAAATTTTGACTTTATAATATTTTTTAGGATATAGAAGCATTTGTTTCAAAGTAAAATTCTCGCTGTACCTCATCACTGTTTTTATTTCCTTCTGTAACTATTGATCCTAAATATTTGAAATGGTCTACTTCAAATTTTTGCCCGCTTAAAGATATATTAGTGCCTTTCATTTGAATTTTTTCCCGAGTTGTTTTCATATACTTTGTCTTTGAGACATTAAAATATGTATACATCTGTTCTAGGTCTTTAAATTTCCAGCTAATTATGTCTATATCATCTGCGTAAACTATGGCTTGGTTGATCTTTGTAAATATTATATCTTCTCTATCTAAAGGAGATTTCCTGATAACTTGTTCCACCGCAAGTTTAAAAAGTGTTGTGGATAGCGCATCTCCTTGTATTAGACCTTTGTTGATGCATCGGACAGTTGATTTTGGAGTCTTACTCTTGCTTTGTTGTTGGTAAATCATAGTTTTACTAATCCGATAAGTTTTTTTTGCACATTTAACTCTTGCGTTGCACTAAGCTTGTTTGAAATCTACAAAAACATGATGTAGTTCAGTATTCCGTTCGTAGAATTTTCCAGCGTTGGCCTTATTGTAAATATTTGGTCTATAATATACACACAACGCAAAAGTCTAGGGATATTTTTATAAATAGACGTATTTTGTTTATCTGTAATCAACTTAAAAAAAGTAATACAAAATTTGTAGTTTAAATTGTTGTTTAATATGTCAAAAACCATAAATTGCAAAAAAAAAACAGAAAATTGGAGCAAAAAAAATATATTAAAAATCACCCATATTTCACATACCACCATAAAATGCCAAAAATACGAAAAAATATAAACTTGTGGTCGAGCATTATCATGCATAAAGTAAAAATTTTCTCCAACAGCTGCAGCAAACGGGCGCACAACAGGTTCAAGAATAGTGTCCAAATATTGCTGACTTGTGAGAAAGCCACGTGGGAAAACGAGGTCAGTTCTTCCGTCAATCATGATTCCGCCCCATACCATTAATGCACCACCTCTGTATGCATACACTTCTTGAAGATGTCGTAATCGTTCTCCATCTCCGGGTCGTCTCCAAACTCTTGTCCGACGAGAATCTGGATGAAATCCATATCTAGACTCGTCACTAAACAAAACTGTGGCCCAGTCATTGTCAGTCCCATTCTGAAACTCTTGACACCAGGTTAATCTTGCAGCGCGATTGCCTCTAGATAGAGGTGACATCTCCGTGGACGCCGACTACGAAGATTGGCTTCATGGAGACGATTCCTCACAGTACTGCTGCCAATTGTTACATTATGTGCAAGCTGTAATTCATTAACCAGCTCGGGTGCTGTGATTGTTGGCTGCCTTCTGGCATTTAAAATTAAATATCGGGCTTGAGCGACGGTTGTAGAGCGACCACGTCCTGGATGTTGCTCGGCTGGACTCCCAGTGTCTCTAAACCGACGCCACAAACGACTTACGACGCTTTGGGAGACACCCAGCTGATCAGCAACTTGAGTTTGTCGCATACCAGCTTGAAGGAGGCCCACGGCTCTATTCATCTCGTCCAACGTTAAATGTTGTCGTTGCATGGTAAAAAGACAATATCTTTAACTCACCTATTAATCAAGAATGGTATAAAGTGACTAAAATTAAAAATAATTAAAACATAAAAATGTCGATTTTGTTGTCCCTTATAAAAAACATTCTAAAACACGTATTGCTATCAGTTTTACAATTTTTTTTTTGATAAGAAGTGAGTGTCTGTATTAACAATTATAGTAGAAGTAAATTTATATGGTCATGAAATTTCTGTCATTGGTATTGTCAAATTATTAAAATATCCTTAGACTTTTGCGTTGTGTGTACCTACCTTTTCTGAATCCACCTTGATAATCCCCTTTTGTTTGTTCCATTATATTGTTTAGCCTTTCTTTCAATATTTTTCTGAATATTTTGTATGCAACGTTTAGTAGTGATATTCCTCCGTGATTATTGCAGTCTAACTTATCTCTCTTGTTATGTATAGGGCATATCACTGCAATTTTCCATTGCTTCGTTCCCATGTTTCACTCTGTAATCTATGTCCTCCGTATTTTAACATACGGTTATTGTATTGCATTTTTGAGCTTTGTTATTTTTCATTTTTTTTATTACATCTTTTACTTCAGCTTCTGTTGATTCATATAGGTCTGCATCAACCTTTCCAACTAATCTTAGCCCTTCTATTTCGTAACGTTTCCTTTTTCGAAACCTTTTTTCTCAAAATTTATTTCCTTAAAGAATTGTTTTATATCATTTTTCTGGTTATCTTTCTAAATCTTAGGATGTTTTTTTAATTGTCTTATATTGTCTTTTAATTTTAATTGCAATAAATTTGGTTTCTTCCATACTGTTGATCAGTATTTTAAGCCCAGCTTTATTGTTTTCTTCCATTAGCTTGCGAGAGTCTTTGTCATATCATCTTTTTTGGCTAGGTTCTTTACTTTCCTCCCCTATTTTTTTTGCTGCGGTTATAACTGCTTTTATTAAAACTCTCCTCTTATATATCATTGATATTTTTGACCTGATTTTCATTTACTTTATTACATTGTTTAATTATGTTTTCTATGTTCGTTTTATATCTTACTCTTTCTTCATTATTATCGACCAATATATCTGAAGCATATTTGATCTTTTTTTCACCTTCCTCAGTTTCCTTGGCTTAAATTTTTTGTTTATATTTAATTAGCACAACATGGTGATCGAAATCGCTATTTGCCCCTCTTTGACTTCTCACATCTGAAATGTCTGAAGCATGTCTTGCTTCTATTAAGAGGTGTGAGATCTGATTTCTTGTTTTCATATCTTTGTGAATATTTTGTGTGAAAATTTTTTACTGCTTATCACCATTTTTTTATCTGCTGCGAAATCCATGTCTTTGCCCGTTGTCGTTACTTATTTCATACAGACTATGTATAACTACTGTTCTATGATATAAAAGTTTCATAGCAAGGTTAAATATATTATAGCAAAAGTATATAGCGATCTTACCTAGTCTGGATCGGTCAGATAGCCAAGCGGGCTGGGCGGCCGGTTCTCATTCGCTTCACTGCGAGTGGTTCAGTGGATGTGAGTTCGATCCCCAGCTCGGTGTACAAAAAACAAATAGGCTAACGCAGCAGTTTAAAATTCTAAATTAATCTGCGGCTTAGACTAGAATATGCTGGTGTCTGATCGGCCTATGGTGGAGCAGTACGGCAAGAGATAAGGGCTTGCGGCTCGGTGATACTCCTCCATAGATCCCTACCGGAAGGGCGTACCGCCTAAAATACCGGAGTATATATATATATATATATATATATATATATATATTATATATATATATATATATATATATATATATATATATATATATATATATATATATATATATATATATATACCTAGTCTGGATGCTGCTTGCGTTCGAAGCGACGAAACTAGTGCCAAAATCAAAATTTAAATCATCGGATTGTGAGTTTGAACTTAACCGATTCCTTCATTAGGTTATGAATCAGCCATACCTACAATTTATTCAGCAGTTCAAGAATAAATAGTTTTTCCTAGTATTTTACTTACAACCTGATCAACTTTTTCGTATTATCATTTATAATCTAAATATCTTCAATATTGTGCTATTATTCAAATTTTAATATAATTATTGATGTTTTAAAACGGTAATAGCAGCAGTTCTTTTTAGGTATATTCCTGTGACGACTTTATTTAATAATAATAGTTCATTTCATTATGCGATACAGCGTTTTAAACGTCCTACCTGGCAGGTAATGACAACTTGTTATTTTTATGTAGTGTATTAATATAAAATACCATAGTCAATCATGGTAGTAACCATGTTCTGTGAACAACTTAATGGTCAGTTATAAGAAAAGCAAAGTTAGTATTTCGTTTAACTAGTTAGTTTGCTTTCAATGTCAGAGTAAAATTCTATACTGTTGCAAAAGGTTACGCTTTCTCATGTCATCATCCTTTTTTCTTTAATTTCTATCGCAATATTTTTCGTCTCACTGAGTATTTCTACAGCTGCATATCTCAATAATTTGCAAATATTTTTTTAAAATATTAGCTTATTTTTACAAACGTAGTGGCATCAACCTCTTAGGTTATTGGCGAGATATATACATATAGGAGAGATAATTTACTTATAAATATTAAATTTTTGTTAGTACGTTATTGTCTTTAAAGAATTTCACCAACTGTTAAATTTTACAATTTTCTCCCAAGATTTCACTTGTTGATCTGATGATGTAATTGGTCTGCCTCTCCAACTTGTATCTTGAACGCTCTACAAGGACGTGCCTAACACTGACTGGAACACTATAGTTGTCATAAAAAGTGGGATTAGTTTGACCAATCGGGTATGTTCTAGACGAAGTCGAGTAACAACGACTTGATGAGCTCTGTTGGGAATTTGATATTCCCACTTTGCGAGTGGCATTGTTCGCATTGTCGCAAAGAAGTTGAATGATTATTGTCCAAACGGTTTTGTCATAAATTTTCGACCTTCACTTTAACAAATAATTTTAGATGATTAAGCAGTACATTTCTCACTTCGCTAGCGGTTTCACTGTTTTTTGCTTCTTGGGCTATCCCATCTTTTTTGTCATTTCAACTAACCAAAGTCCGATTTATTATAAAAATCTTCAGCTGGTGTTGACTTTTGCTGCAATTTGGTGATAAGATATGGTTTTAAACCATATCCACTGTCACCAACCAACATATAATGACCAAACATATCACTTTTGGCCACCGTACAACAATATCTCTAATTTTCAATTTTGCATCACAGACTCTCTGGATGTTCAACGTAAAAAATAATTTTCTGGATCTAAAAATTTCTACGTCTTGATCACCAAGAGAATATATTTTAATTAATGTACAATCAATTTCACCAATTATTCTGGGGAATGCAGCGATTTTATAGAAATCTTCAACAGCTCTTTCTATCTCTTGAGAATTCTTAGACATATAAATCTACTGTGTCATTAACGATGAAATTGCAATGGATATTCTTTGTATTATTCTACTTGCTAAAGCTCTGGACAATTCTATAAAATCTGCTAGATTGAACTGCATACTTCCTGATGCATAAAATCATAATGTTAACAGAATTTGTTGCAAGGGAGTAATGCATCCACCTCTAAAATGTTCCACCTACTTTTATATCAACAAATTTTTAGTCAGTTACCTGTTAGTAGACAAAGTGATTTGGTTTTCGATTTTCTATAAAAAGCACAAATCTGTTTCCTTAATTTAAATCTTTGATAAAAATCAAGATAATCGTATTTTTTAAAACAGTTTGTTCTAATTCTGTAAATTTTAGGTCTGCTAACTAAAATGCATTCCTCTTTATCAGATGAACTTGAACTACAAGTTTTAAACTTTTGCATAATTGCGGTTTTCAAGTAAAAAATAAAGGATATGATGAATAGCAAATGATATTAACATCCTAAATGACATAATGGTAGAAGCAATAACAGAAGCTCAAAAGAAATGCTGCCCAAAAAGCGTGAAGGAAAAAAAAAATTAGTCTGGAAACACAGAAAAAAATGAAACAAAGAAGAATACTGAGAAGCGACGAAAACTCTAGTAACGACGATATAAATAAAATGAACAAGGAAGTATCAAGAAAAATCAGAAAAGACCTAAGAAAATACAAAGATGAGAAAATCATCAAAACCATTGAGGAAAATAAGAGTATGAAAATAATGAGAAGCAAACTCACAAATGGAAATAAACAAATAGTCAAACTCAAGGATAGAAATGCCAACATCACATCAAACAGAGAACATTTGTTACAAATTGTGGAATCATTCTATGAGACATTATATAGCAACCAATCGACTCTAGATATAGTTGAATATCAGCAGAGGAAGGTTCAAAATCAGGGTTCCGAAGATATCCCAGAAATCTCCTTGGACGAAATTTACAAGGCTCTAAAAAAAAAATGAAGAATAACAAAGCTCCGGGGAAGGATGGTGTCGTCACGGAAGTGATAAAGATAGGAGGCTCAGAACTGATAGCCAAAATTCAAAAGCTCTTTAATCTATGCCTATGGAATCAAAATATCCCAACAAAGTGGAATAATTCAATAACTATACTCTTACACAAGAAGGGAGATATAGCAGACCTGGAAAGATATAGACCAATCCGTCTCCTTAACCATCTTTATAAATTATACACCCGAATAATAACGAACAGATTAGAGACAAAGCTGGATTTTTACCAACCTCGGGAACAAGCCGGTTTCCGCCCCAATTACGGCACAAACGATCACCTGCAGTGCCTAAAAACCCTGATAGAAAAAACTAAAGAATATAACCGTCCCTTGGCATTGATATTTGTAGACTTTAAAAAGGCGTTTGATACAGTGGAACTACCGTCCATCTTAAGAGTCCTACAAGATTGCAGGGTCGACCACAGATATTGTAATATAGTTAAAAATATATATGAAAATGCCACAAAAACCATAAATCTACATTCAGCAACTAATAAAATAAACATAAAAAGGGGAGTCAGGCAAGGTGATATCATGTCACCAAAGATGTTCATTACCGTTCTTGAGTATGCATTTAAAAGACTAACATGGCAACAGAAAGGAATATCCATCGATGGAGAAAGATTAAATCATCTACGTTTTGCGGACGATATCGTGCTTCTGTCAGATAATCTGACAGAGATCAAAGACATGCTCCAAGAACTGAATGACATACTACAAGAAACTGGGCTGGAGATAAATTTCGAGAAAACCAAAATGATGACCAATATGGTTCCCAGCGAAGAGATACAGATCAATAACAACAAGGTAGAATTAATCGATAAATACACATACTTGGACCATGAAATTAGAATAACCAGAGACAACCAAACTTGCGAGCTAAATAGACGAATCACGTTGGGATGGGCGGCATATGGAAGGATGAGAGACATTTTTAAAACAAATACCCCAATTCACCTGAAAAGAAAGGCATTTAACCAATGCATCTTACCAGTCTTGACCTACGGAGCAGAGACCCTAACTTTAACGAAAGCTACTGCCAAAAAACTGAGGGTAACACAAAGGCAAATGGAGAGATCAATGCTGGGCCTGACCTTGAAAGATCGCGTGAGAAATGTGGAGATACGCCGACGAACTGGCGTAGACGATATTATACTGCGAATCAATAAACAAAAGTGGAGGTGGGCTGGACATGTTGCTAGAATGAAAGACGGAAGATGGACGAAAAGATTATTGGAGTGAAGACCAAGAGCCGACAAGCGAAGTCGAGGCAGACCACCCACCCGATGGACCGACGACCTAAGGAGAATAAAAACAAACTGGATTGCAGCCGCTAGAGATAGAGATAACTGGAGACGTTTGGAGGAGGCCTATATCCAACAATGGATGTGAAAATGGGGCTGGATAATGATGATGAATAGCCGCTAACCTTAAAAGTTAGAAAAAATTAAGACGTATAGAAATCAAGTAAAACTTGTGACTTGAGGACCAAGCAGATTCTGGTCAGTCCGATGAAAGTTGATAACATCGCTTGTTTTTTGATTTTTAATACCGTAGAAAATTTTCTAAATGCCAATCATCCCAACATTATTTAAATTATTTCTCTGGTTGAGATGTGCGTATGTTTTGAAAATTGATTACTGAATACGTGAGGCAAATCTTTCCGCCTTTTACTTCCCACACTCATCGAACCCTCAATCCATTGTCGGAGTTTTTAGCCAAATTATAACAACAGTGGCACTCGTTACATTAATTCTCAAATACGAAATATAAGATAACCAGCAATTTTCGTCCTACTTCCTGGTAGTGACTATTATTTCGTCGCACGGGTCTCAATTGTGACGGTCGATCTCCGCCTTTATGGTGACAATGGAATGCGCGTTCACAGCTGCAGAGGGCGTCGCAGAGATACACCTCTTTTGACACATGGTCGACTATCAAAGAAGGGAGGTTTTGCTACTTATTTTATAATCTCTAAATGCGTTATAGAGTAAGAGTTCGGCCTCCTCATTTGAAGGTTCCACTAGCACGCGTGGTTGTTTGCTAAAAACAGACCCCTAGAGGGCACTGCACTACTGGGGATTTTACAGTGGTAAACTAATAAGTCTGTAGTCGGTCCCTATAAATTTTTTGAATAATTGAAGTAATTATTTTTAAATCTAACTGTTTAGGGAGGGAAATTTTCATACAATATAATGATTATACAAGAATAAATTAAAATAGAGACTAAGTTATATATAAATATATAAGATAACTGATTAAAAAGGAAACAAGTTCCTATTTCTTAAATTTTTAAGTCGAACTAAACGTCATCCACCAAAATATGGTAAATATTTTAACCAAATTGTATTTACCGAGGACTATAATCTATGAAGTTTTTAATATCAGTTTTTAATGACATAAGATATAAAGGAACTAAGGTTTTAACCAAATTTTAATATGTCACAGAAGAATATAATAATATATAATAAAAAATTAAAAACGCCAGTTGTGAAATTTAAAACTGTTTCACAGAGAATGTGTAGACACTCAAGATTTTTAAATATACACGCACTATCCGAAAAAGACAAAATAGATACAAAGACAACGTTTGAATTTCAACATATCATCATCATCATTGGTGCTACAGCCCTATAAAAGAACCTCGACCTTCCCAAGTCTATTACGCCAGTCAGTTCTATCCATTGCCAACTGTTGCCAGTTTGCTGCGCCTATTTGTCTACCATCCTCATCTACACCATCCCTCCATCTGAGCTTTGGCCTACCGCTACTTCTACTTCCCACAGGTTGCAACATAAGGATTCTTCTAGAAGGGTTGTTCTGCTGTGATCTTGCCAGATGTCCTGCCCATCTTAGTCTTCCTATTTTTATAAAGGATACTACGTCTTTACCACCAAATATATGTTTATATCTGTGATATATCTCGTAGTTGTACCTCCTTCTTCAAACACCATTTTCACAGATGCCACCGAATATTCTTCTCAGGATCCTTCGTTCAAATATAAGCAGGAGATTTTCATCTGCCTTGGACTTTGTCCATGTCTCCGACCCATATGTCAACACTAGTTGTATAAGGGTTTTGTATATGGTTATTTTTGTTTTTAGGCTTAAGTTTCTGCTTCTCATATGTCTACTCAGTCCAAAATAGCATTTGTTTGCTAGGATTATTCTTCGCTTGATTTCTTCCGTCATGACGTTCTCCTTGTTGATCAGGGAGCCTAAGTATGTGAATTTGTCCACCACTTCAAAGGTAGAATTATCAACCGTGAATTGGTGGCCGATTCACGCCGAGACACGCCAGCGCATCTCCCTGTCGCAGCCCAACATGCGTTTCAAATGCCTGTGATTGTTCGCCCTGTATTTCAACTTTGCAAACAACTTTACGCATTGTCGCCTTAACCAATCTTCTCAGTTTATCGGGGATGTGGAATTCATCCATGGCTTTATACAATTTATTTCTTAGGACACTATCATAGGCCGATTTGAAGTCTACGAAAAGATGGTATGTGTCGATATTGAATTCATTGGTTTTTTCCAGTATATGCCTTAGCACAAAGGTCTGGTCTGTTGTTGATCGACCAGGCCTAAAACCACTTTGATATTTGCCAAGAAACTCCTCTGAATATGCACTCAGGCGACCATATAAAATACTCGAAAATATTTTGTATGCTGTATTAAGGAGGGTTATTCCCCTATAGTTTCTGCATTCTAATTCATCGCCCTTTTTGTGTAGCGGGCAAACGATCCCAATACACCACTCTTCTGGGATTTGTTTCTCATTCCAGGCTCTCAGTATGATTTTATATATATGATTAGTCAGAGTAGCACCTCCACATTTAATAAGTTCCGCGGGTATACCATCACTTCCTGGAGATTTATTATTTTTAGGTGTTTTTATTGCATCTCGTACTTCCTGAATTGATGGAGGCTCCAATGGTGTATTGTTGTTTGCTCCTGGGGTGGTTGATTTGGATCTTCTACTTCGATAGTAAGTAGTTCTTTAAAGTGTTCCACCCACCTTTTCAATACTTCTTCTTTAGTATTGAGTATATGCCCCTCCTTATCCTTACATAGTCCGATCCTTGGTTTAAATTCTTTTCTTGCTTTATTTAGATTTTTATAGAATTTTCTTGTTTAATTTTCCTTTTTTAATGCCTCAAGTTCTTCCAATATTCTATTTTCGTAAGTTCGCTTTTTTTTTCGATGGATGTACTTCTCTTCTCTTCTGAGATCTTTATATTTTTGTTCTTTTTGTCGGGTTCTTCTTTGCTGCATCAGTTTATATGCATTGTTCTTTCTTCTTGTAATGTCCTTGCACTCAGCATCGAACCACTCATTGCGTGGCGGTGGTCTTTGCGGCCCTAGAATGTTATTTGCTGCGTCTTTAATGTAATTTTTACACACTTCCCATTGTTCACTAATTGTTAGATTCTCTTTAGTTATGTATTTAGTTTCAATATAGTTTTGAAAAGTTTCTACGGTTTGCGGGTTTTTGAGGAGTTGAATAATTTTAACATATACGGTTTATTATAATATGAAAGTATGCTCAAGCACGATTTTAAAATTAAAGTTGGTGATACTGATGCTAAAATAAATGAGAACTAAATATAAACTAACCATAGAAAAAGGTAGCTAGCACGAAATAAAAATCCAAAATGGACAACTTCCTAATCGATTTCGCGAAAGAAAAAACGATGCTTATTTAAATAATGTAGAGTAGACCGGGGGAATCCCGACATACGGGGCAATACCGACACAGTGGGTTTTGGTTTTATTTTAAGTTGAACATGTCACTGTATAGTGCTGCTGCTTAGCGAGTGACACCACAGTTAGCGCTCAGTTAGTTTCTGTCATCCAAGCAAACTAGTTATTTTATTCTGAATTGTTATGTATTTTATTAGTTTTTGGTCTAATTATTGACTTCTCTACACATGAAAGTAACTCCTTAACAAATAATTTTAATATAACAACACTCAGATAAATAGAAAGATCACATTATAAATATAATTTTAGTATAATTCATGTTACATTTTAACGTTAAGTTAAGTTTGTAGAAATGTATAACTGCCATCTTGTCCTACAGGGGTATTGCCGACAAACCAATGGGGGGAAATATCGATAGGTATCGGTATTACCCCATTTATTTTAAAATTAAATATGCAGTTATTTGATACCAAAGACGTTGCTTTTAATGTGCTTTAGATGGTAAGATCGAAAAAAAGAACAACAGAAAGCGGCGAATGGAACGAAGAATCACTAAAAAGGGCATTTGAATTGGTTCAAAATGGACGATCCGTAAAAAGTGTTGCCGTTGAATTGAATATTCCAAGAATTACGCTTCATCGATCGTCTCAAATCTAATTCTACCGAAAAACCAGTCTTGGGAAGGAAATCGTACTATTCAGCAGAACAAGAAGGTATATTAGCTAATCACATTAAACAACTATCAAACCAATTTTCTGGCACTACTTTGACAGACTTACGGAGACTTGCTTATGATCTTCCTGAAAAGTTAAAAATAAAACGTAATTTTAATAAAGGTACCAAAATAGCTAGGGAGGACTGGGTTTTCGGATTTCGTAAGTGCAATGCTACCTTAAGTCTAAGACAACCCTCAGAAATAAGTCTGAACTGAGTTATTGCCTTTAACAAATCTAAAGTGTATTTATTTTTTTCCAATTTGGAAGCAGTTTACAAGAAACATCCTTTTAAGTCCACAAGAATATTTAATATGGACGAAACCGGTATATCTACGGTCCAAAAACCTGGAAAGGTTTTAGCTGCAAAGGGCCAACATCAGGTGGGTCTGTCACAAGTTGGGAAAGAGGCAGAAACATTACGATTGTCTGCACTTTTAGTGCTTGAGGTGCATACATACCGCCCATGTTTATATATCCTAGGCAGAGAATGTCAACTTAGTTAGAGAAAGGTGGACAGCTGGAGCCATTTACAAATGTTCCCATAATGGTTGGTCAAATGAAGACCTCTTCATACAGTGGCTCACATATTTCAAGAACAACGTAAAACCAACACAGGAAGATCCCATCTTATTGATCATGAACAATCACGAGAGTCACATCTCTCTTGAGAGTTATGATTATTGTAGATTTAATCATAAACATGTTGTCTCAATACCACCTCATACATCACATAAACTACAGCCTTTGGATTTGTCGTTTTATGGCCCCCTGAAGAAAGCATTCAACATACAGTGTGACAGGTTCTTGAGGGAAAACCAATTTCAGAAGATGTCTATGTATGACATAGTATCTATATTTAATGAACCTTATTTGAAAGTCGCAACGATGGATAAAGGAGTTTCAGGAATTAGTGCTTCAGGTATCTTACTGTACAGCCCTCAAAAATTTACTGATATAGACTTTTTCACTGAACAAGACACTCAATCTCAAGTCATCGTTGACTCTGAAAATGTTTATGAACCAGCACTTGGTGCATTTCGAAGATATTTTGGAATCAGTATCACCTCTTCCAAAATCATTTAATGATGATAAACCAAATCCAAAAAATTCCAGAATACAAGACTCAGTAATTATGACTGGCACCCCTATGAAAACGCTTTTGGAAGACACAAAGAAAAAAAAAAGAAATTAGTGACTTAAAAGCCAAGCGTAGAATAAAAAAAGTTATAAAGAATCCAAAGGTCAACCCGAATCTGAAGCTAAAAAGGTTGAATAGTGAAAAAAGTAAACAATTAAAAGTTGAAAATAAATCCCATATAAAATTGGGCGCCTTAAAACGCAAGGCTACAAATAAAGGAAGAAACTGTCTCTGCAATAGGTATTTGCGGTAAAGGCGATGAATTTTCACAAACTTCATTCTCGTTCTGTGTAGCTCTTCCTTTTCTGACAATGTAATCAGTAATTAAACTTTGCGATGATGATGCTAATAATTTTTCATGTAGCTCAGGATATTCTGACATGCAGTTCTGCAGTTCACGTTGTAATTTAAAGGCTCGTTCAGAATTGGGGTCATTAATAATAAAATTATTTTTTAGTTATTCATAGCCGTTCTAGAACGACTATGAATAACTATTCTGATGAGACTTTTTTAGTTGAAATACGTATCAATAGATACATAGACGCTTTGAACGTGAAATCAAATCTTTTCTGTCTTTTTCATTTTATTCGGATCTACTCTGTATGAGTACGAGAAACAAATTCGTTAGGATTTCTGCCTAGATGAATAGACATGTGGTGGAATGCAAATTTTAGATTCCCCATGTCTCTTTTAACATCTTTATCATCGTCTGGTCATGCCTTGCAATTTTTAGAAGGCTCCAGATTAAAGCAGAAATCTGAATTTGTTTCGAAACTATCTTACCGATTTTTCATGTACCAAATTAATTATTTCATTTGATAGTTTCGATGTCTGAATGGTGGCATTGCTTGTTACACATGCTGGGCAAACCTTTTTGCAACATGTATTTAGTTCTTGGTGTTATTTGAGCGGAAGCAGATGCAACATGAATAAAACAATCAAAAATAGAAAAGTGCTTTCACACGTCTTTTACGATTAATTAACGGCTCATTTTCTAGTTTAATTACGATGGATTTGTAAGTTGCCTTTGTGTAATATTTTTTAAACGTTGCAATTATGCCTTGATCTAATGGCTAAATAAGGCTTGTTGCATTGAGTGAAAGAAATTCTATTTGAAAGTTTGGATGTTCTAAGTGTGGATGACCTGCTGCCATTGTCAATAATTAATAAGACTTTAAAATCAAGAGATTTTTGTCTTTATATAGGCTTATACTTCTGGCACGAAGCAATTACTGAACCATTCTGTAAAAATAGCTGTTTGTCACCCAGGCTTTTTTGTTAGCCATCCAATGCACTGGCAGTTGTTTTAAATCTTTGCCTTTTAAAGCACGTGGTTTAGGAGATTTATTGCTACAAAGTAATAAGGTTACCGGATCTTTACTTGCCTTATGTCCACTTACAGTTTTTTCATCATTTGCGATGTAAGTACGGTTAGGCATTTTTTCCAATAGAGTCCCGTTTTATCAGCGTTAAATACTTTATCGGCACAATAGTCCCCATCTTCAATAATTTTCGATCTCCTGTGAAAATATTTTTGCAGCTGCTTCAGCTGCTGTAGGACTCTCTTCTGTAATTTTGATATTATGAAGTGCATTTTTTTTATAAACTGATCCTTTGCGGTTAGCCATCCTTTGCTAGCTGAAAATTCTTTACCAGCCCGGGAAGTGGAAGTTAGTGGCTCTGACTGTTTCATTAACTCATAAAGCTGAAGAGCTTTTTCCTGGATTAAATAACCACTTACAGAAATTCTTCTTTGAATTAGTTCCTGAATCCAAATTGCGATTGCTCTTTCAAATAATACATTCCTTGACTAAGATGAAAATTTGGGAGCTTAATTTTGTACCAGAAATTGTAAATTTTCTTATGGCAACTTCATTCTTCTTAATTGCTCTTACAGTTGATTAGCTGAAATGAAAATGTTTTCCAATTGCCGGAGATCCTTCTCCTTTTCCTAAGCGATCTAAAATTAGAATTTTCGTTTCCAACGAAATAGATTGTCTTTTGTTTTCTCCATTTGGTAAAAGACAATCTTAAAAAAAGAAATAAAAAAATTAGACGTACGATACTGAGACGGCAAAACCTCTTTTAATGAAAAATAAAACTTTACGACACTCACTTGAAACGTTTCAATCCGAAAACCGAACTTCTTTATACTGCAACTTGGAATCAACAAAATTTGAAACAACTTATAAAACTAAGTACATACCGCTAAAAGAAACATTATTTTAAAACAATAACAGGTTATACCTTTTAATGCGAAACTCGCAATGATGTAATAGGGACATCTTGTAACAAGGAAATCTCCGAATTGCAAACGATCACTTTACGGACATCTAGATGTGAATAGTTAATATTTAATTATAATAGGTAATAATAGAAATTTTTGATGATGAAATACAAACAGCACAACTTTAAAATCGCATAAAAATTATCCACATAAAAAGAAACCTTACTTTATTTCGATTTTTTTAAACATGAAATCAGTCGTTTTTATTAGTAATTTTATAATCTCTATGTGTATGAAAGAAAAAAATTTCTGATGTGTACACTATTGAAACGTTTTGTTAAATACAATAAAACCTGAGATTGAATGTATCCAATTAATGTAAAATAAATATTTTTGATATTTTGAATGGCGATAACGACAGTGTGTGTTGTTTTTATTTTACATGGAAACGTTTTAACTCAAAGTAATATGTATTTAACTTAACATTGCTTAAGAGAACACAATAAGTTCCTTTTAAGTATTTTGTTGTTAGGGTTCATAGATTAATATAACCACATAAAGAGTGTGGCTCAGGGCGATCACTCACCATTATGAATTTACTACAAAACAAAATGACGGCGAGCGAAGTGGATTTGAAAAAAGTGTACCTACAAACAATCTCAATAAATTTAATGGCGATACGAGCAAGATTGTCAAAGGCAGCCCTGGAATCCTACCCCGAGGTAGCGATTCAATGAACGTCTGCTGTTTTATCACTATAATCAAGTTGGCCAGCAGCTTCGATATTATTCAAATATGGCGACGCGAGTGCTTGTGCACCGTCATCATCTCATATGGAAATTATGAAGCACTATAATACAGGATAAACGTTTCTGCACGAATCCATAAAACGCATTAAACCCGATGCCGAACCCTTTCATTCGGAATATTTAAATTGGGCGTGTTCTAGAGCCCACAACCGTTTTTCCATCATATCGGATGGTGATTAAGATTCTTCGCGATCGCTAACGTTCAGGGAAATCAAAAGGATTCTAAAAGGTTTAGCTCCTTGCGAATGATATTTAAATCGGTTTCAATCGAAGTGCGTGCTAGCGTAGAAGAATTTACTTTTGCATATGAGCAACCCACCGCGTTTGGTGATTATAAGCCTCAAACGTAGAAAACAGTAGTTGCAATAACGCAAAACTGTGTGATTTCGTAACTGGCAATCGAGTTGTTTAGCGATTGCTACACCGAGATATATTCTTTAAATAAAATTATACAAGTGGATATTTGAAATTACCGGCTGTAGGTATACGAAAAGACATTTAAATAAACCATTGGACGTTAAAATAAGTGTAATTTCAAAATAATAAATTTGTTTCTTTACATTATTTAAAATTCCTCATTGAATGATGTTATTGATAGTAAGCGGACCGTTTAATTTCAATAGAAATGATATAAATGAGTTTTTCATTCTAGATAATATAAACATTATAATGTTATTTTTTAACTACATGATAACATTATTTGAAAAAGTTCTTTATTTTTTATTCATTATTTCTCATTTAAAATTGCAAAGGTACAGTATCGCCCAAAATAAACAGTACTGAAACTGAAACATAGACGTCTCTTTGTGCGCGCTATCATATTCAAATTAATTAGTATAGACCTGTCAAGTAATCCTTAAACAATTAATTATTAAGGCCTAATTGTTAAAAATGGTGGTAAGTATAGAGGAGAAAGTGTTTCTTGTGGGGCATTATTTTCGCTCATACGGAATCGGTCGACGTAATAGTGCAAGTCTGCAATACGTGTGTGATCAATGCATGCAACGGTTTAATAAACGTTCTCCAAGTAATGCTGTAATTTTTAAAGGTTGTTGAAAAGTTTAGAAATACAAATAATGTATTGTGTCAACGAAAAGGAAACTCAGGGCGTCCCAGGACAGTTAACAACAACGATAACCATGGACGTGTTTTTAAGCGAATCTTGGAAAATCCGAAAGCCAGCCAGACAAGAACAGCGTTACATCTTGGCTTAAAACAAACTTCTTTGCAAAGAATCCTAAAGGAGGTGGGTTCATTTTCGTATGTGATTCAGGTACACCAACAATTACATCCCAGGGATTATAACAGAAGAGTGGAATATTGTGCCAGAATTCTTGCATTACAGTATGAAAATCCTGAATTTTTGAAAAATGTATGGTTTTCAGACGAAGCACATTTTCATTTCTCATGCCATGTAAATCGTCGCACAAATCGATTTCTGTGCTTTGCCAGACCAGATGAAATTCAAAAAGTTCCTTTACATAGCGCAAAAGTGAGTGTCTGGTATGCAGTTTCGGGGCACGTAATCATTGGTCCATACTTTTTCGAAGAAAATGGAAGGCAAGTCACACTTAATCAACAGAGGTACATACAAATTTTAACACGCTTTATCCCTGATCTACGTCAATTTTGTCGTGCACGTAATTTAGCATTTCGAAACCGATTTTTCCAGCAGGATGGGGCAATTTGCCATACTTCTGTCGCAGTTTAATTTCTTCAGGGACATTTTACAAACAAATTCATTTCACGATTTACTGACTTCCCCTATCCTGCACATTCTCCAGATTTAACATCTCCAGACGCACACATTTGGGGCATGGCTTAAACTGTCGTTTTTAAACGGGCACCACAAACCATCAGTGAGTTAAAGGATGCCGTTAGAGCCTTCTTCGCGTACTTGAGACAACCTTTATTCCATAACATTACGAGAAATCTGGAATATCGGTATGAAGTCTGTCTTGAGAGAGGAGGAGCTCATTTAGAACATGTTCTAAAGTGTCAATATTATGTATTTTTTAATACAATAAAATAATTACAAGTTCAGTACTGTTTATTTTGGGCTACACTGTATTTAAATTTTTTATTTCAATTTCGAGGATCTCTGCCAAAAATTCACGAGTACCTTGACGCTGTGTCTTCGTGGAAATGACCTACAGACTTCAGCAAAAGCAAAGATAATAAAAAATGCTATGTCTGAAACCTACTTTCTTGTGATGACTATCTGCTTCTTGTGATGACTATCAGTAGTTCTTCATCATCAGTTCTTGCACTTTGCCATTAAGTAATTTTTTTTCAAAAATCAAAAATCAATTTAAAATCAGCACGTGATTATGCTTAATGATGTTTTGAAAATTTTGAACCGAAAGCGAGCAAAAAGGAATAAAAAGTTTTTAAGTTTATATGATGAAATTTGTTGCATTGCAGATGAACTTGGTAGGTATAGAAATAAAACTTCCTCGACTAGCGCAAAAACAGCGAAATCGAGCAAATTATGTATGTGAACGTCCTCAAAACTATTTTAGACTATCTATATACATTCCGATAATTAATAACATTATCGAAGATTTAAAATCTCGCTTTCTTGAAGCTTATTAGAAAAATCTGACGAAGAGTCAACAACTTATCGGCACTTCCTACGTAAAGTATCGTAAGCAACAAATTTCGGTTTTTTCCCGACTTCTTTATTTTCCGAATCAACTCCGAAATGTTCTAGAAAACAAAAACAGGTTTCTCGAAAAGATGTAGGTAACATCAGACGTCGGCATGTTACATCTTGGATTAATAATACAAGAAAGAGACTAAAAATACAGGTAAATCATATAAAAGTCGTGATGGTACAACCAGTTTGCGAAATCACAAACCGATGTGTCCAGAAAATTGTAGACAAAAATGTTCTTCAAAAATTAGTACCGATGAAAGGATTTCCATTTTCAATAAATTTTGAAACGTACATAGGTAAGAGGAAAAAAAAACAATGAGGTTTTATAGTACTAGAACGAAAAAAAAAACGGAGTTTTTACTGATACAATATCAAGGCGCAATTTTACTCTCATTTATAGACTGAAAGTGAAAAGAGGTGAAGGACGAATTTAAATCTGTTTGTAAAAAGACGTTTTTAAATACTTTCTCTATAAGTGAAGAGTTTATCTACAAGACGTAGCGTGAAAACCGGCCTTTACGTAATTCATAGTAAGTGTTACATACCAGAATTTACTTTTTATGTTAGTCAACGTAAAATATCGTAAGTAATTTTTCTCTAAAACAAGAAATAATGCTAATTCAAGTAGTATACAGGATTATTACCCACCTATTTCGTTATTAATATACAAATTTTCAAATATATTCGTTGTTCATAATACTGAACAATCATCAATAAACAATGAGTAAACCTTTAAACATCTGTACTGTAAAGTTGACCGAATGCACTTACGATATTCTCCGTAGGAGGTGTTGATATACTACTCATATTCTTGCTGATAAATATTGTGTTTTTTCAATAAAAATTCAACTTCTCTCTCTCTCTCTCTCTCTCTCTATATATATATATATATATATATATATATATATATATATATATATATATATATATATATATATATATATATATATATATAACAAACAAAGGAAGAGATTGTGGGAGGAAAAGGTTGTGGGAAACAAACAAAGAGAGAAATACGACGATGATAATGTAAAACTATTAGAGCTACAGTTCGTTCGCTGTATCTTTGCACATGTATGAAATTATTCACGAACTATTTTTAAATTTTGTCTCATTTCTACTCACCGAATATAAAATGTTGAAATTAAGCCGCTTGTCCAACATTTAATAATACATCAGACAAAGACAGTACATAACAACAGTCTGTGATAAATTCTCATCATTGGACCTGCTTATTGTCAACTTCACAGCGTTGTGGTGTTTACAAAAATTATATTCATATTGTTTAATTTTCCATAACATTTTCGTGCCTTGAGTTTATAAATTTTCTCAAAACGAGTTGTTATATCGACTAACTGTTCACTTAGTGTTGGATTCCTTGATGTAAGTATAAATTTTGCAGTTAAATTTTCTTACCTTTAATTTGACGTATCATTTTTGAATCTGGCTAAAACTCTGTCTAACGGATCGATATAAAACATTATTTGTTGTCATAAATATCAAACAAATATCAAACAGAATATTTATTGATGGTTAAAGAATATGCCTGGAAATACATTAAAATACATTAAATTCTCAATCCCAGCAACTCGTGCTGAAGTTGTATGAATATGTTGAGTTGGAAAAAAGGAACAGAGGACCGTTATTGGTATGTTTGGCTTGTGTTAAAGAGGTATTGTAATGAATTGTATGTTGTTTAATAATTTACCTATCATGAAATTGTTTTTAATTTAAAAGGTTAGCTGCTGCCTTGAAAATATCACGGCGTACAGTATGTACAATTAAAAAACGAAAAGAAAGCAATCCTGTCCTTTTAAGTCCAGGCAAAAGTAGACGTCGTCGTAAAAGCAAGACAACTGATCTGCCTGAAGAAACTAAAATGGCAATACGAAACACTGTGTACAATATGTACCTACAAAGTAAGTATAAGTTGATATTGTACAAGATAAAAACGATCTGGTTTATACCCCAGCCAATAGATGTTTCATATCAAAATTAACATTTCTAAAATAAAGTTTCACTATTATTACTAGTTTTTATTTTTTTTTAGAAAAGCATGTTAGTCTACAAAGTTTGAAATGTGAATTAGAGGAAAAAGAAGTTGTTACTATGGGAACAAGATCCTTGAGCATTGTACTGAGCGATACAGGATTTAAATTTAAAAAGGATGACAATCGAAGATCATTATTCGAACGAACCAATATTGCTGCTTTAAGGGCAAAATTCTTTCGTAAGTACTTTGAAAACCTGGAAAGTGTGCATACAAGAGAACTTTTCAAAAGGAAATAAGGAAAAGGAAATAAAATAACTTCCTGGCAAGACACTAGTAGCAAAAGTGTACGTAAACCAGAAAGTTTTGATGGTAAACGTTTCATAATTGTTCACGCTGGTTCTTCTAAAGGATTTGTTTCTGAAGCAAGTTTATTGTTTTGTTCTAAGTCTAAACATATTGATTACCATGGAGAAATGAACAACGACATTTTTACTAAGTGGATAAGGACACAAGTAATTCCCAATTTAGAAGAACCATCGTTGATTGTAATGGATAATGCTCCCTATCATAGTGTTCTTTTAGAAAAGCAACCTACCACTGCTTCAAAGAAAGATGAAATTGTTACCTGGCTGACCACAAATAACATCCAATTTGACCCAAAATTTACAAAACCTGAATTATTACAAGTTGCAAAAATAAATAAAAAAGAAAATGTGTATGTTATTGATGAGTTACTAAGAGAGCATGGTCATGAAGTGTTAAGACTACCTCCTTATCATTGCGAATTCAACGCTATTGAATTAATTTGGGCAAATTGCAAGTCATGTTACAATAAGCATATTGGTAGGGTCGGCTATTCTGATAGTGCTGTTATAAATATGTGGAAAGAGGCGCTTAATCAATGTAATGGAGACATTTGGGAAAAATGTGTAAGACATACTCATGAAATTATTCAAAAGTGGTGTGTCCGAGAGCAAAATATAGTTGATATTGATATTTAACCCATCTTAATAAATCCTGGAGATAGCTCGGATTCTGAAAGTGAAGGAAATATATAATTTTGATATTTTGTTTTTTTTTTAATTTATTTTAATAATTTAGTCATTTAGTCATATTTGTGGAAATAGGTTGTAACAAAGTAATCCATTCTTGAGACTAAAACAATGAAACCTTTTACACATAACTTTCCACATTTTATTTTGGAAACTACACAGAGGTTCGATACACAAGTAAAAAAAAATTGATAAAAACCAGATGGTATAAAAAATAAATACTAAATCTCTAGGTATGCGACGACATAAGGAAAGTCGTATTATTTTAGCCTAACAGATTGAGCACTAATTTGTAACACCCTTTAAGTTGTCTACAAATTAATGTATTTTTGAAATTTTTCTTTTTCCATTGTTTTTATTGTTTTGTTTTGTAAAGTTTAATTAATTTTTTTGTGTTGAATGTCATATGTATACGATGTAAATGTTTAATATTGTATTTTGAATGAAAACTTGTTTTTCATCCAGTAACTGGCTTCGGCTGTTGGATGCTTTGGTGTATAAATAAATAAATAAATATGAGAATTTAAGCTGTTTGATCTTGGGTCCATCTTTCTCGACTACAGTATTTCAAATAGAGCATTTCTTCCAATAATCATAATAACGTTGAATATGTAGAAAACTCAAAATTACGTTCAAAACAATTTTATAATGAGTTTTTAACATCCAGTACAATAAATAAACAAAAACAATTACTTTAAATACGTTTAACGGGATATTAAATGGGATTTCTGCTTTAATCTGAGCCTTCTAAAAATTGCAAGGCAAAGCAGACGTTGATAAAGATGTTAATCCATTTCATTTCCTAATTATTTCATGAATCTAGAAAAGACTTACGTTTGATTTAAACGCTTTGATTGAATTCGTACAACAATGATGTGCAAAGATACAGCGAACGGAGTGTATATGATATTGATTGATATCTATCCTACAATTCATATTTTGTTGAAAATGTTTGCGATATTACCTTTGTGTGCATCTTGTGAAAGAGCATTCTCTACTTTGAGAATAATTAAAACTTGGTTACGGTCAACTATAACTGAAGAGAAATTTATGATATTCATGTTGATCTTTACGAATGATTGATTGTTTATGATATTCATATTGATCTCGATAAACTCTTCTATCGTGATTATAAACTAACTAGATAACATATGAAATGATTTAATTTTTGTATGTAAAGTTCAAAAAGTTAAATATGAATACTTTTGTATTGTCTATATTTTTACGCCTACATGATTATTCTAGAAAGGATGAAATCCTTTCTAGAATAATCTAGAATAATGAAATCTTCATGAAGGAGAAAATTCACTTATCCCAGATACCTACGGTATCAAAAGAATTGAGTTCTGGTGTAACTCTTATCGTGTTAGCAAAAATTTTCCTGCAGATCTGGACGTCGAGAGTAATAATAGTAAAGCTTATATAAAGGGGTTATCGTACATTTTTAATACATTATCCACTAAGCAATTCTCAAGGTTTTCAGAAAGGTTGACACAAAGATGCTAGTTCCATAGACATATAAGAGAAGATAGACTGTAATTACTATTTAAATGGGAATAAGCCACTATTAAAGGTTAAAGTAAGTTTATTGACGTTTCACTTTCCACTTCGGAAATCGTTCAGAACGATTTCTGAAGTGGAAATTGAAACGTCAATAAACTTACTTTAACCTTTAAATTAATGTGGCTTATTCCCATTTAAATAGTAGTTACTTTAAAATGCCACAAGGAAATAGCTTCAGAACAATAAGAAGATAGACTGATTATTGCAATACCAGCCTGGTCTCCTAGTGTGACAGAAAAAACTGACGCAAAGCAGTCCCTGCATCTCTTTCTAATTTGCCGGGTGTATTGACCACGTGACCTAAATAATCAACGAGAAGGACACGTGATCCATAAACCCCGCCCATTAGACTGACATGCAGGGACTGATTTGCTTCAGTTTCTTCTGTCGCACTGGAGGAACGTAAATGTATTGCTACAGTCGGTCTCTCTTGTCTCATATGTCTATGGCTAAATCACATTTTAAGGTTATGTTTTTACTGTGTTTAAAATTTTTATTGTTGTGCAGTGGTTAATGTAGTCATTCAATATAGTTATTCAAATCATAATGGACTGTAGAGCTAAACAAACTCTACAACTAGTGTTAAAAGAAAAAGACCAGAAGTTCTTCCAATTATGGTAAGTTATTTTTTTTTGTTAAAGGTTAAGTTAATGCAATTTAAAGGGTTTTTGTTTTTAAAAATGGTTTCAAACCTCAGCTCAAACCAATACATAATCGCAGATAGTAAAGCGCATACGGATAGTGACTTACAATTCTTTTTATTAGACAATTTCTTGCAGAATTATCGCACTATTTAAGAAACAAAAGTCATAATAAAAAGTATACGTCTCCATTACTTAATGTAAATATAATTTAACGACTTTATATAGAGCAGTGTAAAGAGAAAAAACTGACTGAAAAATACGTGGTTAAGGTGCTCTTCTACATACACATTTTCGAAACAAGGTTCAATTTGTCTTTTGTTAACCCATACTCAGAAAACATCAAAACATTTATGATCCAGGTAGGTACTCTGATTTCGCAAGGTTTATATCTAGGCCAGCCTTGGTATATTCTTTTTGTAGTTTCTTTATCATGTAGCTGAGGTCGTCTTGGTCTTGTGCAATCACTACTTGATCGTCTGCAAAGCTTAACGTATATAGGTATTCGTTCCGTACCGGTACTCTCATGCCTTCGCATTTTCTTTTCCATGTAGTCAATGCTTTCTCTAAGTATATTTTGAATAGGGTTGGAGATGTGGAACAACCCTGCGGGATCCCTTTTGTTGTGGTGAAGTCTCCTATGATTCTTGTTCCCATTTGAATGGACACTTTATTTTCTTTATACAGAGCTTTTGTAGCTTCTATGAGTTCCGTCTGTATTTCTAATTTGTACATTGCCTCCCATAGTTCTGACCTTGGTACAGAGCCATACGCCTTTCTCAGGTCCACAAATGCCAAATGTATATCTCTATTTTTTGCTTTTTTCTTTTCCAACAGTTGTTCCAGTGTGTATATGTGGTCTATGCATGATCTTCCTGCCGTGAAGCCTGCCTGATCCTCCCCGATTTTGCCTTTTATCGCTTGCTCTATCTTTTCTCGCAGTATCTTCCCATATAATCTTCCTATTGATGATATTACGCTTATTCCTCTGTAGTTTTCGCATCGTTTTCTATCTCCTTTCTTAAATATAGATGTCATATATGCCGCCGTCCATTCCTTTGGGAGCTGTTCTCCATTTATGGCTTTCTGAAATATCCATTGTATCATCCGGTGTAATTTTTTTGATCCGTATTTTATAAGCTCAGGTGAGATGCCTCCAGGTCCCGGTGCTTTCTTATTTTTGATAAGTTCTGATAGTGAAGTTAATATTGTTCAGAAGCTATTTTCTTGTGAAATCTTACTACAATTTACTATTTTTATTGGAAATAAGTCATAATTTTACTTTAAAATTAAGTTTGTTTGACGTTTTCATTTCCACTTCGCAAATCGTTCTCAAAATATTTTATATATCTCAAAATCGTTCATTTTGAGAACGATTTCCGAAATGTCAAATGTGGAAATCGAAACGTCAAATAAACTTAATTTATACAAGATACCGTCCGATGAATTAGATTAGATAAATTTGGATTTTATTGTTATAAAACAAACTTGAATCCTTTTACTCCGTTTTCACAAGTCGATTTACAGAAAAAAGGTACTACATAGAGAGGTGGTATCAAAGGATGTTGCCTTAATTGTAATACCCAAATGTGGTGGTTTGACAGAAAATGACAAAAACTCATTAGCGTATTGCTGATTTTACTTTACTTAAGTTTAAAACAAGATTAAATTTTCTTCATTGTATGAATGTATGTATGTTGCTTCTATATTAAACTAAATTTGAGTTAAAAGCTACTTGACTTCTTTATTCATGACGAAACATATATGATTTCGAGTTTAAAGTTAGTGGATAAAGGTGTTATGTACACAAAAGTCTAGTTGCACAAAATCTTGCTGTTTTTTTTAATAGTAGAATTAACAAAAGAAAATAGCCTAAAATTATCTATTTTTTAGGGTCTCACTTATTGGAATCAAAAACGAAATAAAAAGTTTCAATACAAAATTAGTTTTGTTAATTCACTCCAAAATTTTGAAAATGTTACATGACACCTTTATCCACTCATGTCTTCAATTGAGAAAAATGAGAAAGAATAGGGCGGCGGATGTGATCACAGGATTTATAAAAAGCAATAAAATAGAAATAAATAGAATATAAAATACATTATTTAGTCTATAGCAGATAATCGAAGATTACAGGAAAAACGAAACCATATAAAATTATTAATAAGAGAAGCAGTCTCATAGAACTAATTTCTAATCGGATTATATAGGAACGATGTCCACAGGCGGCAGAAAATCGCATAGAATGTGACGACAATCCTGAATATATAAAAACCTGAAAATATAAAAAAATCCAGATAAATAGCATTAAAAAAAAAGAACTAAGTTAAACACTATAAATAACTATGATTTTTCTTCTTTTAAAGATGCCTGTCTTCTTATGATGCTTCTTCTATACACTGCAGCCCAGAATAAACCAGTTGACGTTAGACCAGTCTATTTTCTAAGATTTGTTAGGCAGGATATACGTCTGCATTCAGAGCCTCTCTTGCTCTTAATCTTGTTTTGCAGAATTAAGTGTAGAAATCGGTATCTACTATTACGCATATTTTGGTCGAAGTAAGCTAATTTTTTCTTCTTCAAACAAACAGGTGGTATCAGAAGAAGAAGGAAAAAGAAAGTAAATGTCCTCATTAAAAAGTGTAATTCCAGATTTCCAGACAATATCAACGAAAGTACATTAAAAAACAACAAAATTTTGCAGAAAAAACAGTTTCTAAAAAGAGACGAAAAATACTCAAGCTACTAGTTTGCCCGAAGAGGTATAACAACCTTCTTCTTATTTCGCCGTTATCTTTTGAAGATTGGCGATCCAACCTTTGGAAACTGCTACACGAAAGATTTCTGTGGATGAGCGGTCAAACCATCTTTTCAGATCTGTCAGCTACAAGTTCTGGCATCTTTCTATTGAATGATTTTTTGCCTTGTACTTAACTTTCAATATGATTTGAAGTAATTCATATCTTTCACCTCTCCCATGTATTGTATTTTGCTCTCTTTGATTATGCTTAGTTATTCTTTTTATTTACTTACACGCCGAAGTACCTGATCTTAGATAATTTTTTGTACTCATGGAATTCTCATCATCCGTCTTTATATATCATCTCAAAGGCAGCTATTCTTTTTTCTGTTTCAGAGTCCATTATTCAATTTTCACAGTAATACAGCAAGACAGAGGAAACATAACATTTGATCATTTGGACTAAAGTCTGATCTTGTAAAAAATGTTTTCCTCGCTTGTTCGATTCTTGATGTGATTTCTTTTTTGGTTTACACTGGCTGTTGAAATTTGCTCCCAAATATTTTATGGGAATTACTTGTTCTCTTACTTGTCACTTGGACAAATGTATCTTCAACCAAAGTAGATAACTACTAAAAATTTAATTTAGTGTTCGATGGTGTTAGTTTGAAGAAACCAAATAGACTATGTATTAGTTAGACAAAGATACAGGAACGCAATTATATCCGCAAAAACCTATCCAAGTGCCGACATAGGATCAGATCACAACCCAGTGACCAAAATTAGGCTCAAAATGACAATAATAAAACGAAGAACAACAAATGCAAAAATCGATACAAGTAAATTAACTTATGTGTGGAACCCACACATAAGTCAACGCCTCGCAGATGACATCAACAACGGATTAATGAATGTTAAAGAACAAATTCTACAAAATACTGAGCCGGATAAAAAAAAAGGTTATTAACAAAGACCGAAATAGATAAACGTCAAAAAGAAATTCTAATACCAACCAGATATAAAAAGAAGCAATGGATGACGGAAGAAATTTTAGATTTAATGGAAGAAAGACGTCAATATAAAAACAAAGATAATCAGATGTACAAAAAAGTGGAAAAACAAATAAAATACAGAATTAAGAAACCGAAAGAACAATAGTTAAAAGAACAATGCGCAGAAATAGAAGAATACCAGAAAAGACATGACAGTTTTAACACACATAAAAAAATTAAAGAATTAACTCACAACAATAGAACAAGAAAACCGAGAATACTGAAAGATGTAAATGGGAAACTTGTGTTGAATACTAACGCCAAATTAAAAAGATGGACAGAATACATCAATGAACTGTTCAAAGACAATAGAACATAAGAGATGAAGATAGAAGTAGAAGAGGATATAGTTTTGAAGATAAAAAAAGAGGAAATTAAAACGGCATTAAAAAACAGCAAAAATGGTAAAGCAGTGGGTCCAGACCAAATTCCTGTAGAAACCTTAAAATGCATAAATGATGAAACCTTAGACATTATAGTAGACTTATTTAACTCAGTATACAAAACAGGACGCATACCGAAACAATGGTTACTCTTCACCTTTTGTGCTATCCCTAAAAATACAATTGCTAAATATTGCAGTGAATACAGAACAATATCACTAATAGGTCACATTCTCAAATTATTCCTGAAAATAATACATGGTCGTATAAATAAAAAACTGGAAGAAGGCATAGATGATAGTCAGTTTGGGTTCAGAAACGGACTAGGAACCAGAGAAGCGTTATTTGCTTTTAATGTGTTAGCTTTAATGTGTTGGTTACGTTGATTTTGAAAAAGCATTTGACAAAGTAAGACATGAAAAATTAGTCCAAATTCTAAAGACAAAAAACATAGACCATAAGGACTTACGAATAATAACAAACCTCCACTGGAATCAAAGAGCACAAATCGTAATAGATAACGAACCCAGTCCAGAAATTGAAATCAGAAGAGGAGTTAGGCAGGGATGTATTATGTCCCCATTACTATTTAATATATATATTGCAGCCATTTTTGAAGAAGCATTACTATCTCAAAGTGAAGGAATAATAATTAACGGAAGATCAATTAACAACACATGATATGCAGATGACACCGTGATTATGGCAAGCTCTACTGAACAACTCCAATTACTGCTAAACAAAACAAACAGTTTCTGTGAAAAATATGGACTAAAAATGAATATAAAAAGACCAAATACATGATAATAACAAAGAATACAAATATACCAACACACATACATTTGGGAAATATACCGATAGAAAGGGTCCATAAATACAAATACCTAGGAACCTGGATTTCAGACAATAATGATCAAACAATCGAAATAAGAGCAAGGATAAAAATAGCAAGAAATGCGTTTGTAAAAATGAAAACAATTCTCTGCAACAAAGACCTTAGATTAGAATTGAGAGTAAAATAATAAACACAATAAAAATAAGCAAGTTACAATATCTGGGACACGTAATGAGGGGACAGCGATATGGACTGCTAAGGCTGATAATACAGGGAAAGATAAGAGGAGGAAGGAGTATAGGAAGAAGGAGAGTGTCATGGTTGAAGAATTTAAGGGACTGGTTTAAATGCAGTTCTATAGAACTCTTCAGAGCAGCAGTAGATAGAGTAAAGATAGTGATGATGATATCCAACCTCCGGTCGGAAGACGGCACTTAAAGAAGAGAAGAAGGTGTTAGACATGATCTTTTAAATAAGAACTGTCCGTTTATTTTTTGAGTAAACAGTACTGTGAGAATGTGAAATGTGCTGTCAGTATAAGGATCTTTAAATCGTTTAAGTCTTGCAGATTATAATATGGAGTTGGTCAATAAGAATAAAAAAGCTTCTATAATTAATTAGAAGACTCGTTTATTAAGGAGACAATAATTAGAAGCTAATATATTGGATTATTATTGGATATTTTTTTGATTGTTAACATATCTTTTCAAAAAGTAAAGTCGACAAAATCACTTCAACTAGACTATTTTATTAGAAGAAAAGAAGTTTTAATAAGTTTTAAAAGCATCTGGTACAAAAATAATAAAATAATTTTATAGTGTATTAAACGAAGAATAATAATATAAAAGAAATTCAGCTACCACCAAAAAGTGGCCACCAAAATAACAAATCAGGAAATTGTTCAAGCACTTTATTAAAAAAAAACAACGAAAGGTAAAACAGTTGAACCATATTCTTAGAAAGTGTAAACATCTTAGAAGAGAAAAGAAAAAGTTTGCTAACATATATTTTAAATAGAATTATGGGAGTCTGAAAAATACCAGATGCATAGAACCAGCATCTTGATGTATCTTGAAGAATAATTGATAGATGGATAGAGGACAGTGGAGGAATGGTGGGTAACCGTGCTTGCCGAAAAATTTAAAAGTACGTAGTAAAGATAGACAACTGAGGCAGTGCCGTACCTCCGCGATCTTCCAGTGAACTAGCGCCATCATTATTTGTATCTCTAGTTAACTACATAAAGTAAGTATGCTTAAGTATGCATGGTCTTACAACAATTATTAAATGGGTAGTGTTTGAAAAATATATTATTAAATATACTGCACAAATGGAAAATTGTTTGTATGTCTGCGCACGATTACCCTATAAATAATTAAATAGTATTTTTTTTTTAATTTTAGATGCCTAAATAAATTATACGAGAAACATAGTAGCAGGGTCGTCTGATGGGTTATTAGATGCTGATTTATCGGATGTATGTCAATTTGGCCAATTCATCGATATCGTGTTTAGTGTGGAACCATCCCCTTGCACACAAGCGTCGAAGGAAATGCGTTTAATATATAAAGAAATGGATAAAAATAAAAAAAAACTTTAGGAACGCTGAAATAAACCACCTAAGATTGCAGACTACACAGTCAAATGAAATATAAAGATCAACACAGAGAATACACACTTCGTCATCTTTACACAGCAGGCCGTACCAACCAGAGAAGAATTGCCGATTAGAGGAAAATAGAATCCATTCAGAAGAAGTCGTCAAACCTAAAAAAACCTAGCCAGGAAGTCAATAAAACGCATCAATGGCGAAGTGATTATACATATATAGAACCATATATACAGAACCAGTCCTACATATACAGGACCAGTCCTCTATTGCAGGCCAAGAAGATTCAATTAGAACAGGCCTACGTTAAAGCGGTAATGTTATATGCAGTTCCAGTATGGAGTTTAACAGTGGAGACCAACTGGAAGAAGCTTGTAAGAATACAAACGCCATGGTATAAGTTAATAGATAGATCGACATGGTAAGACAGAGTATTAAACGCAACTATCCAAGAAAGGCTCTAGTATACACCACTGGGGGAGGTTACCGTGAACAGGACCAAAAAATTCTTCTACAAAGGCAACAAGAAAACTAGTTAAGACCAGAGATCTCCTCGTCAGAAACAGAGTGCAGGAGATGCATCTTGAAACTCATAAACTAATTGACCATTTAATCAGGGTCCAGCCAGATCTTTACCGCAGACAGCCAAGCAGGAAAGTAAATACCTTTAGAAACAGACGTCCAGGAGTCTAACAGCATAGATAATCAGGTACCCAAAGATGATACGGTCACACAAAGTAAGAAGCGGGACGTTAGTAGAAGAAGAAAGAAGACTGGAATATATTGTAAATATTGTTTGACTTGTATATTATTAGGGCAATGAATATTTTTATTTTTAATTTTACTAGGTTACATTTGCATAAAATTATAATTAAAATAAGCATTTAGAAACCTTGATTTTGTTTTTGGTTTTTATATGTAGTTTTGTAGATACGCACACAGTTACCCATTCACTGTGCACAATTACCTTGTAATCGTACCCAAATGCATCTTGTTACTTTTATCGCAACATTTTATTGCGCTTATTTTTGTTATACTGGTATTTTTAAAGAAATAAGAATGTTTGTTTTATTTCACTTAATTCTTCACTTTGGTTTAAGATTTTTATTCTTGTTAAAAACTATAATTTTGGCGACGGTGTGCAATATTCTCAACTCTTCCCTATCTGTGGAAATCAAATATATCAATTAATTTATATTTATGCAAAGTAGATCAATAACAGATACAATTTTCATGTGTAAGAGAAACTGATAAACTTTGTAGAAAAGAAAATTGCATTGGAGCTTAGTGATTATTCAGCTCAGTTCCCATTAGTGTTGGATTATAAAACAAGAAAACGACAGGGTGACATTTCCTGGAGCTTAATATTACTGTTAGTAGGAAATACTGAAATTGATTTAAATTAAAAACTGGAATAGTGCAGACAATCTCAGGATTGTCAAAAAAGTTTTTAAATTATTGAAACAAAAACGGAGTGTCAAACATGTTTATTTAAACCTTGAGTTACTAGTACAAATAAAATGATAACTTTGGATGGTGTTATTATTGTAAACATACCTAAATTATTTTTGTATTTAGGAATTGGTATTACAGAGTAGTAGTGTAATAGATGGAGCTTTTGTGCGACAGAAAGATTTCAATGAAACTTAAACAAACATTCTATAAATCTGTCAAAAACTTTCTATAGAGTATGTTCCAATCCAAAAAACTATTTTCTAGTTGAAAGTTTTAAAAAAAAGTTAAAGAGCAAAAAAAGGACCAAAGAAGACGTGGTGGGAGCCTCTTAGTCAAAACATGTCTATGAAGGGGACTGATATTACCCACCCAATGTCACTCAAGATAGAAGATTGTCAAGAAATATAACAAAACCAACAGATACAGCGTAAGAATAAACTAAAGGAGAATGATGTCAAAAACATTGATTTAGTTGATTAGAATGGCTTTAAATACCCTGACAAGAATAAGAAATCAAATTTCTTGTGACCTATGTTATGATAGTGAGGAGGTAGGAAGTACAATTAATCCACCTAGACTTATGTCAAAGAAGCAGTTTCAGAATTGGATGTGTATGTCTAATAATTTGACAAATTTCTCAAAATTTAATACGAGTCAAAACGGTTTTAAGGTATTAGATATGGTCACATAAAATTTAAAGAAACGTGTGAAAAAACCTTAATTTTCGTCCAGTTCTGCCGTAGTGTTTACAACTTGAAAAAAGAAGTGTAGAATATAGCTACATATTTAAACAGAAAATTAAGAACAAAGTAAACGAAAAATAAACAATAATATTGGAAATGAAGCAATTGGCAAAGTAATTTTAAGTTACATGAAGTAATTTTAAATATGTTTTAAAATTGCCATTTTTATGTAATGCTTCATTAACTCCGTGAAAATACTTGTTTTATGACCTCCAGTTGAAAATTTATTATAATGAATGCTAATTTTAAAACAAACATTCCAAAACAGGATTTTTATCTTTAAATAACAATCTCATCACAATTTCTTCGAAATAACTTACCATCATCTAATTGCCACATTCCACTTGTATGTGTTCCACTGAAGTAATAGGTGCCCTTTAAGTACTGAGTGGGTCACGTCACCAGCCCACCTCGTTAACGTGGTGATTCAGTAGGCTTGGTTCTGTTGCGCGTACTATGCCATCAAAATGTCATTTGTCGTGTTTAACATTAATTTAATGAACCAGGTGATTACCTTATGTTTTGATAATGGGGAGTTGAATATTAGTGAATATTTGCCATTAAGCAGATTTCTTGCAATTCTTTCTTAATTGCAGAATTATAGACCATTACCGCACCATTTTTATTTATTTGTATTAATTAAGGAAAATCGGTACAGGCACTATGAAAGATTTTATTTAATTTATGGTTCATAAGATAAGAAACTTATTTATCTCTAGAACTTGTTAATTCATTGATGTTTTCGTAACAGACCTTTTGAATTGTTCGTTAAACATTTTTATCGGGTGCTGAATCCAAAAATACCATCAGATTTTCATATTAGCCCGTTTTTTTAAGATGTAAGCATTAGAAAGCATTTTAAAAACATTAGTTAAAAAAAAACACCCATACAAAAAAAAAGAAATTAGATTTATTACATAAAACATATATTTTTTATAAACATCATAATAAACTATTTATTCTCATCAAATATTTATCAGTACTTGGTATCTCATCTAAAAACTATTTTTTTGGCTGATCTTTTTGAATATTAAAAAGTTTGTTTCTTTAAATTTTTAGCAGCAATTAGCTATCATGTATCTATATGTCTCATCTACTTTGGTATCTGTCTTCTATAATTCACATAATGTTCACCATACTCCTAATCAAAGTGGCCAATATTTACAAAATATCTCCATAAATAAATTTAAAAAAGAAATTTGCATTACTTAAAAAATAAAGACCGTGCCTTAAATGAAATTTCAGTGAACGATTCTGTGCAATGTGGGTAAGGCAATAAGTTGCCTTAACTGAGGTCCGTCAAATATCAATGGTTTAATTGTTTTTAAATAAAAAAATATCATTGTGACCCAAAGCTTTAACAAATTGTTTTATCATGAGGAAAAATTATGTTTCCCTTTCTGTTTATGGTTCATCAATACCATGGGCTTTAATTTTTAATTTACTTTAATTAACCCTAGTCGGTTAGATTATGTTAGGTTAAATATAAGTGGGCCCTTAACCATGCTTCCATTAGACCTAAGAGGTCTATTGTAGCTTATCTCTAGGTTAAAAATGTCCTGTCAGTCCTGACTTTTTAACAAAGTGTATTAAGTTCGTTGGTAATACTACGAAATCTACAATAATTCGCAGATCATTTCTGTGGAAAGTTCATGCATAAAAGCCTTTGAATGTTTAAGACTCATTTGTTCGTACCAGTTACATTTCATCCGTTCCACCTAGCCCAATATCGTTCTTTTGGCTATGCTTCTTGCTATCTTAACGGCAGGTTGTGTGCGTGTGAATGTTTCGTTTCCCCCTCCCCTACGAGTAAGTCCGCATTTTCGTTCCCTTCAATATCACTATATCAGACACCCAAAGTAGAAGATAAGCAGAAAATAAAAGATAAAAGAACAGATAAGCTGTACTTTATATTGAAAAATCTATTTTACAACTGGAATTGGAAGTCCCAGATCAATGGAAATATATTATATATCGACAATACAACAAAAAGGGGACCAAAGCAACTGTGATAACTACCGAATTGCTGCAACAAATACACTAAGTAAAATTACGGTAGTTTAATAGAAAACAGAATTGAAAATAAATCCAACGAAATGTAGACAGAAGATTTGCTTATACTGACACAAATAATAGAAAAAAAATGTTATGCAATCAACAAACCCATATATTATATGTTGACTGGCAATGCAAGTCGGTTCAAAAATGCCGGGATCAACAAAAATATGTTTACGCCTGCTCTATTAGGTCTTTCAGAATTTGACACTAAGGGCATCCAAAATATTAAAAATATGTATTGGAATTTGGAAACAGCAAACAAAAAGTATAAAGTGGACATATGGTTGGTCAAAATATAACCATTTCTAAAGGGGTTAGATAGGACTGCATTCTTTCGGCACTGCTTTTCAACTTGTACATAACACAAATATTTGATGATGACACATGATACTGTTAGACTGGCCTATATTATTAAAGATTTAAAAATGATGCTCAATAGAGCAAATACTACAGGCAACAGCTCAAAGCTGTTAAGCAACCGTAACCGTAAGAAGTGTTATAATAGCATCCGATGGCGCGCCACGAAATGTTACGTACTCCTTACGTTACTTTACGGAGTAGAAGGACGGAAGTTAACAGAAGCAACTATACAAAAGTTAAGGCGTTAAAAATGTAGCTGTACCGACGCATATTGGGAATACCTTGGAGAGACAGATTGACCAATGCAGAAGTATTGAGAGGAATGGGTAAAGAGATGTAACTGTTAAAAGGAGAAAAACTTTATATGCGTAATAAAAAGTACAGTCTGCTACTGCTTATACTGGAAGGCAAGATTGTAGGTATAAGAGGTTTGAGCAGAAAGAAAAAATCTTGGCTGAGAAACTTAAGGGAGTGGTTCCAAATACAAAAACTGCAAATATATGTGGCACAAAAGTGTTAAACATATTGTTTGATGGTCGCCAACCGTCGGTAGAAGACGGCACATAAAAACAAAGATATACTAACTATAAAAAAACGTACAATAGGACTCATTTAAGTCAACTCTGGGAAACTTTACAACTCTCGAACATGAATATAGAATTAACAAAAACAGTAAATTGGAAAAGTACAGCAAATCACAAACTAAACTAGGACACGAGAATTTGTCGTAACAAAAGGACTAAAACCTTGCATCTACTTCGTATATCTGTACTTCTAGCTCTATCCCATTGTGAAAGAGCACTACCTACTTAAAAAAATAAATGTCAAAACACAGGCATACGTCTGTATGCCACAGACATACGTCTGTATGCGTCAGCGTACAATGATATATACACTGTTATTTTAAGACGATCACATTATTGTAGCTCAGCACATCTTCTTCTTCACGTGCCATCTCCGCGACGGAGGTTGGCAATCATCATGGCTATTCTGATCTTAGATGCTGCTGCTCTGAATAGTTCAATTGATGTGCATCCGTACCATTCCCTCAAGTTACGTATCCATGAGATTCTTCTTCTTCCTACACTTCTCTTGCCCTGGATTTTCCCTTGTATAATCAATTGAAGTAGGTTGTATCTCTCATTACGCATAACATGCCCCAGGTATTGCAGCTTTCGTGTCTTGATGGTTTCCAATACTTCCATTCTTTTGTTGATTCTTCTCATGACTTCGTTGTTTGTTACATGCTCGGTCCATGATATCTTTAAGATTCTTCTATACACCCACATTTCAAATGCTTCCAACTTTTTAGCAGTCGACGCGTTAAGTGTCCATGCTTCTATCCCATAAAGCAGAGTCGAGAAAATATAGCACCTTGCCAGCCTAACTCTCAAGTCCAATTTCAGTTCTCTTACACAAAGTACCTTTCTCATTTTATTGAAGTTTGTACGTGCTTTCTCTATTCGAACTTTGATTTCTTTGAAGTAATCGTTTGTGTGATTAATTATTGTGCCAAGATAGTGGTAGTTTTCAACTTGTTCTAAAGCTCAGCACATAGACGATATATAATATATGACTTGCAAGATAGTAGAGGAATATAAAATTTGGAGCCTGTTAGTCAACGTAGATAAAATACAGTATATATTTGTACTGAAGGAACACAACGAGATTTACAACTAGAAAGCGGTTGAAAAGTGAACACGGATCTTTGTACAAATACCTGAAGATAAAAATAACAAAGATAAAAGACTCAAAGGTGAAAGGAACGAAAGCAATATCAATGTTAAATGGAGTTTTATTAGACAGAACAATAAACAATGAGAGTAAACAGCAAATTTACTTATAATACTATAGTATGGGGCATAATCATATATAGCTGCGATGTATGTCCTTTGAAAAACGGTCAGAAAAGAGACTAGGAACCACAGAGATATACTACTGGAGACAAGCAGAGGGAAAATCAAGACGAGATAGGATTGCAAATAAAAAAATCAGACAAATTAAAACATCACAGACCAAATGACAGAATCCCAAAGAAAGTATTAGAAGGGAATCCAAAAGATAGAAGAAAACGGGAAAGACTACGAAAAAGTTGGAAAGAAGGCGTTGACTAAGAGTTAAGAGGGAGTGCCCTGAATGATGTCATGTCAATATGTATAAATATGATCTGGTATTTTCAGAAAAGATACTTGGACAAGAAAAGGTTGATTCATTTAATGTTTATTGACATAAATAGTCCTACTTACTATAAGGAACCCCGTATAAAGTCATATCTCTTTTTCGTAACCCATTTATTATTTCCTTTCCAAAAAACTAGCAGAATTTATGTAGAAGCAACAACTTTTCCAGTAAATAATTCCTCAATGAATAAATCATACTCGTGATTTTGGGATTATTTTCCAGATCCAGTGCAAATGTGGGAAAACAAACTTATGGCAATTTTATTTATGGATGTATGTATTTCACAAAACTGACCCTCCCCTTTGTTCGTATTATTCGGTTTATTGTTATCGAGGATCACGATGTCCCTTTACTCCATTTTGACATTTAGTATTTATGGAAGAAGTTATTTCATATGAATTTAATGTAGAAAAGTTTATTGTTATATGATATACAGAGGATTGAATCGTTTTCATCTATATTTTTTAGTTTTTGTTTTATTAAGACTCATTCTAAAACGGATCTTTTAGTTTTGGGTTTTTACTTGTTTTTTTCATTCATATTTTTTGTAACAGCTATCGGAATTAGATCGTCAGCTTATGTAGATAATTTTAGTATTATCTGTTTATGTTAATACCTCCTCTCTCTAGATTCGTTTGTGGAAGATAACTTCCAATAACTGATTGAACCATTTCAGAGATATCTTACCTGTCTCTTCAATTCTCTTTCTTAATTTAAGAGTTCTGTTTCCCTATATACTTTGATTTTATTGGTAGTATTTATCTATACCAGAGGTTCCCAAACTTTTTCTTCCGTAGACCTCTTGTCATGTTTTCCAATTTTAGATAGACCCCTGCTATTTATTTTAAAAGATTTAAATTTCTATCAGTAGTGAAGTACCCATAGTGTGAAAAATAAAAAAAACAATACATTTTTACACATTCATTTATTCATTCATAACAGGTATGTCTTTTTGAAGCCAGAATGATTGATATCCGTTTCTCAACTGTACCTTAAGTTCTTCATTAGTGCTTATTTCAATCAATTCCTCTTGTAATGTAACATCCGTTTCTTCAATAAAACCAAATGGATTAAAAATGCATTGTGGTATTACCAGCGTCAAAATATTCTCAAATCTAGTCTTCCTGGCAGATTACCTGGAACAAATTGGAGAACTATAAAATTCGTATCAGTTTAATTCTGGCAGGAAACGTAGAAATGATCGACTTTATTTTTATTAAATTTAAACTGTCACCTTGCAACTTTCCAAATTTTTACCAACTAAATGTTGTCTATGCGTAACGAAGTGTATTGCTAGTATTCCGGGTACATTTTCTTTTAAAAACACTTATAAAACCAAGATAACCTCCAACCATGGCAGGTGTGCCATCTGTGACTTTCGATAAAATATTTGATATAGGAATTGCTTTTTCCAAGAAGTAAGCATTCAAAACATGAAATATTGATTCGCCTTTAGCATTGGTTGTCAAAATTCTCGCATATAACAATTCTTCATGGAACTTTTGATCCATAATAAAACGAACATATGCCAATAATATTGCTTCATTATCAGGTAAAGTTAACTCGTCTAGCTATATACCTATAGAAATGGGTCGTTTGCAAATAATTACATAAAAAGCTTTTACCATGTAAAAGATAAAATCTTTTAGCGAAAGCCGCTATCGCTTTATTAAATTAAATGGCCAGATATATGGCCTAGGAGGACAAATTCGTTGAACTTCCCGTGCTCGAATCGGTATCAATAAAGTGTTATGATCATTTCGGCCTATCCCAGTCTCATCAGAATTTGTATCAGCCCAAGTGTCTGATGAGGCTGGGATAGGCCGAAATGATCATAACACTTTATTGATACCGATTCGAGCACGGGAAGTTCAACGAATTTGTCCTCCTAGGCCATATATTTGGCCATTTAATTTAATAAAGCAATAGCGGCTTTCGCTAAAAGATTTTATCTTTTACACATTTCGCATAGCGCAAAGGATACAGAAAACGATATCATATCGCTTTCGTTCACGGCCGCCAAAGCAGGTGGCGCGTTTATAAGCTAACTACTGTTGTAGTGAAGTTTTGGGAGACATTCGTTGGACTTTCCGAGTTTGAATTTGTATCAGCCCAAGTGTCTGATGAGGCTGGGATAGGCCGAAATGATCATAACACTTTATTGATACCGATTCGAGCACGGGAAGTTCAACGAATTTGTCCTCCTAGGCCATATATTTGGCCATTTAGCTTTTAACATCATAGCTCATTTCATCAATACGTCTTTAAACTGTGTTGTTGAATAAAGAATTTTTTTAATATTATTAGATACAGGTTTGTGTAGAACAATCTTTAAAACCTCTTCAATGGCTAGCAAAATTAACTGTTCTTCGATAGTATACGATTTTCCGGAATTAGCTATAAGCAACAAGATATTGTAAGACACTCGCAAACTATCATCATTTCTTTGTGACCTCGAAGTGAACATTTTGTACAGCGTGGGTTTCTTCTGAAGTTTCTCTTTAAGTATTTAAAAGCATTTCAAATCTTTATCTGTTTTATCGGTGTGACATCTTCTCAGATAAACTTCCAGCTTAGATGGCTTCATGGCGTCAGTGCTAAAAACTTTGTTGCATAAAAGTGATCATCAGTGAATCTTGTAAAACTAGTGTATTTCCTGATGACCTCAAAATAGCTCCGATCGATCCCTTTTTTTTAAATGGAGAAGTTCATGACATTAACAACTATTCTCCTATAAGTCTGCTGATATATTTCTCCAAGATCCCTAACAAGGTATTAGCAAATCTTCTCTTAAAATGTTTTAATAAGTTTGGAATTTTTTCGGTGAGTCTTAGAGTATTAGGAATAGAAGTATAGAATCAGAAATTTTTGAATTAAATTAAATTGTTATCAATAATCTCGAAAATGATAAGATTCCTTGTTGATTATTCTTAAATCTCTCAAAGGCTTTTGGCAGTAAAGGCACGATCATCTGCCATATAAATTAAAATGCTATGGTATGATAGATAAACAACAAAGTTTTATAAAAAGTTATCTTGCACATAGTAGACAGAAGACAGAGGGTGCTCCTTAACATTGTCGGAGTTAAATATGCTCAAAAATTTTAGAGATAGAAGTTCCAAGGGCCTCCTCTTTATTGTTTTTATCAATGACTTACCCAACTGCTTAGGTCATTCAAACCATATTCAGCTGGTTAATATACCGATGACACAAATAATAAAGTGTCATGTTCGAATATTGAGGAAATTAGTAGATATAAAAATGAAATAATAGAATAAGACCTTGGTAATTGTGACTGTTATAAATTACTACTCTACACCAGTAAAACTAAATTCTTGATTTTTACTACAGATCTTAGTAGACTAATTTTTCCTCACATTATATATTGCGATGACCATGTATTTAGATAGGAAACTCTCGTAGACTATCTTGGAATCTGAAATGGAATAAAGCTCACAATTGACTATTTATCACTATTTACTCGATTAAGTTGCAAGGCAAGATTGAGGGCAAGAGAGGCTTTGGAGGTAGACGTGTATCCTGGCTGGCCAATCTTAGGAAATAAACTGGTCTAAAGTCAACTGATCTATTTTGTGATGCTATAAATAGAATAATGTGCTAAGAGTTAGGTTGAAGAGGTGATATATATGTTTCCTCGATTTTGTTTTAAGAAAGGAAAGGTTGGATTTTGAATGCGATATCAATGAAAAAACTGTAATCGAGTTGTGGATGTACAGAAGAATTTTGAAAATATCGTGGATAAATAGATAGATAGATAGATAAATAGATAGATAGATAGTTAGATAGATAGATAGTTAGATAGATAGATAGATATATGTGACCTTTTCAGATCCATTCTGGTGCTCTAATCCTAGATTATATTCTCTAGCCTGTCTCTTTTTCAAAGGTCTAATATCTTCGAGACTGAACCTTCCATGTAGCCCTTTTATGGTGGCTTTTCTTCGCCAGAACAGCACATTTGCCAGGTTATCGCACTGACACAAAATGTGCTTTGCTGTTTCTTCCTCAAGGTGACAGAATCTACATAGATCATCATCTGCCAATCCTATCAGATTCAACTGCCAATTCAGCTCACAGTGCCTTGTTAACAGACCTATAGCTTTGACTGTTTTCCTGTCTCTATTTATTAGGTCTGCTGTAAAGTACTAAATGTTCTATAACCAACTGTTTCACTTGTTTTTCTCCTAGTAAATTTCTCCATCATACCAGAGAATCGTGGACAAAACACAAACAAAGAGATTCTGAGAAGAATAAATAAAGAAATAGAAATTTTAAATGCAATCAAAACAAGTATATTGAAATACCTCGAACATATTACACGTGGTGAGAGATACAGCTTACTCCAACTGATTATGCAGGGAAAGACTCAATACCTAGAACCAAGCTATGGGAAGCAATGAAAGACATCGAAGTTCCACGAAGATTAATAAACGCGGTAAAAGCACTCTACAAGAATAACGAAATAGCTATCAAAACGGGCAATAGAATATGCAGTCCATTTAAGACGACAAAAGGACTACTACAGGGTTGCTCCACATCCCCCATTCTGTTCAAAATATTCCTGGAAAAAACCCTGAAACCATGGAAAAGAAAGTGCGAAGGAATGGGTATACCAGTAAGGAACGAATATCTATATACGCTAAGTTTTGGCGACGACCAAATAGTGATCGCACAAGACGAGGATGACCTCAGTTTTATGATGAGAAAACTGGAGCAGGAATATACAAAAAATGGGATGGAGATAAACCTAAAGAAAACTGAATATCTAACAACGGAGAATACAGAAATAAAACAGCTGGAAATAGACGAAGGTAAACAAATCAAAGGAACAGACAAGTATAAGTATTTAGGCTTCATAATATCTAACAAAGGAACAACGGAGGAAGATATAAAAAATAGACTAGGACAAACAAGAGACTGCATACGAAAATTGAACCCGGTACTATGGGATAAGAACATCAGCATGAAAACAAAGAAAAAAATATAAAATACCATGACAAGAAGTATGCTCACTTATGGGTGTGAAAATTGGACAATAAATAAGAAAACCAAAAACAAAATAAGAGCAACAGAGATGGAATTCCTAAGGAGAAGCTGCAGAGTAACAAGAAGAGATAGAATAAATAACATGGAGATTAAGAGGAGAATGGGAATGAACTCCGACATAATAGACTACATCGAACAGAAGAGGTTAACCTGGTACGGACATGTCAGAAGAGCAGACCAAAATCGGTGGATAAATAGAATAACAGAGTGGAGCCCGATAGGAAGAAGAAAGAGAGGCAGACCCCGAAGATCTTTCAGAGATGAAGTGGACGAAGCAATGAGTAGAAGAAACCTACAGGAAGGGGACTGGCTAAACAGGAAAAATTGGAGAAAACGGTTGAGTGAAGGAATACAGTGAAAACTGTGGAAATCCTTGTATATATAGATCCAAGGATAGAGAAGCATATGGAGACGTACAATATCACGGCTGCGCCACCTAAATGAATGGAATGGATGTCCATCAAATGAACTCCTCAGAGCAGCCATATTTAATGTCCGAGTATCTGTGATGATTGCCGACCTTCGCCTCGAAATCACACTTAAAGAAGAAGAGTATAAATAAATGTTTTTAATACATTTTGTATTAAACAACACAAGAAAACTACTTTCCATTAGAAAACTACTTCTCTTGCGCATTAAAATTATCATGCATCTTTTATATAAACAATATGTATATACTATACACCGTCTATATGTAATGTATTAAGCTAAGTAACTAAGATGGGAAATTGCTTCTCAGAAAGTGTTTAGGTCCGTTTTTACCGAAATATAATCACAAAGAAACTGCAAGATTCGTGATAAAAGGCGTAGATATAAAGAAATATCTTCTTCACGTATTTCCCATAAAAATATTTTTTGCTCAATAGAACAGTAATTTCGTTTATTTTTAAATATATGCAAAAATCAGTACGTCCGTTCATAAATAACGTTTAAGCAGAAATACATACCCTAATTACAAGCCATTACATTGAAATCACGCAATGTTGCTGATCAGATTTAAGTTTATAAATGTTCAAATTTAATTCCAAGTGGCGCCGACATTTTGCTGCAATCATTAACATGGCCGATATTCAGACCTGAACTGGCCCACTTAAAAGAAACCTTTTATATTTTGAAGCACTGACGTACATACATCTATTTAAATTCAAATTTAAATTAAATTAACTACGACTTGTAGCCTACTTATACGATCTGTTAACTTCTATTATCTATTGAAAAAAGTACTAGAGATATTATTGTCGACATTAAAAAGTAATTAGAAAATATTAAAAAACTTATTATTTGCCAGAATAGCATATGGGCTGGTAAAAGCGTGTAGGCTGCTCCTATATCCTTTTACCGGGAATACTATTTTATTAGTATGAAGAAAAATACAGGGCACAACGTATTGATTGGAGAAAAAGGAGAGAAATATCACTAAAGCTTCACAAAACAAGGCAGGAATCATGTATCTAATTTCTTCTAGAACCATTCTGAGCTTATGCAATAGAATAAACAGTATACCGCACCAATAACTCAATACTACTAGAACTTATTCTTATACAAAAAAACAATACAGCAAGCCAAAAAAAATACAGCACCTAAACCAGATCAACTTCCTACAGAGCAACTTAAACTTTTGGACGAGAAAAACATTACCTACTTACACACCTAAGCAACTTTAGACTACTCAGTTTGATGAGCCACACACTTAAGATATTTTACGGGTTATACAAAATCGGTATTCCTTCTATGCGAAAGTAGAATGGGTAATAACCAATTTGGATTTAGAAATGGTATAGGAAATAGAAAGGCACTTCTTCTTAAGGTGCCTTCTCCATTACTAAAGGTTGGCTATAACTACAGCAAATTGCTCTCTATCTTGAGCTGTTCTTAGTATCGAATGTGTGTCCATGCCTGTTCAGTCTCTTACATTCTTCAACCAGGAGCATTTTCTTCTTCCTGGACCTCTTCTTCCTTCCACTTTCCCTTCCATTATAAGTCGTAGAAAGTTGTATTTTTCTCCTCTGTAAATATTTAGGAGTTCTCTCTCAGTATCCATTCTTCTTAGCACCTCGTTGTTGGTCACGTGTTCTGTCCAAGAGATCTTCAGCATCCTTCGAAAAACCCACATCTCAAAGGCTTCTATACGCCTCATACTTGTAATTCCGAGAGTCCATGTTTCCACTCCGTATAGCAATATGGAATAAATAAACGTTTTTACAAATAGGTATCGGATATCCAACGATAACGTACAGTTTATTAGGAATTTTTTCATTCGTTGAAATGCGGACCTAGCATATTCTATACGAGCACGCATGATACTATGATTAAGAAGATAAGATATTGCGCATAAGTCGTGACGTAATTGGAGAGTTGCACGTTCGTAGTGTCAGTTTTTTTTTTGTATGTGTCAATAAATAATCTTTAATAAATAGTTTGGAGATATCCTTTTGTGTACGATTATTGTAATTATTAAACCTTTATTTAATATTATTATTTTGCTAATTGAATACTTTCATCACAGAATGCATACAAATCCCATTTAACTATAACAAAAATTCAAATTCTACTCTCCAATGACGGCATGCGCGAACACGACCGATTTTGTGATACCGTAAAATCCTATCTTGTTAGTCATAGTATCATGCGAGCCTGTATTTCGACCTCGTGGTCAAGATCGTTTGTTATCCAGCAACCAAGATACTGCAATCTTTGTACTGGTTCTATATGGAAAGAAAGACACTACTTTGGATAAAAAGACAAAAAATTTGGGAGCTCTTGGGAAAAAAAAGGACGTTTATTTTTGTTTCATCGACTTCGAGTAGGCATTCGACCGAGTACAAAATGATACACTTTTTAATTTCTTGGGGCAGCAGGACTTGAGTACAAGTCCTGCTTATATAAGACTGCCAAAATACTTTTATTATAATCAAGTAGCCTCTATCCAAATTATAGTCGTACTGAAAAACTACCCATCAAACGTGAAGTACGACAGGGTTATATTTTGTCACCTAGTCTTTTTAATCCTTACTCTGAAGAAATCTTTAGGGGTGCTTTGAATGACAGACAAGAAGGAGTAACTAGGCGGAGAAGTAATCAACAATATCAGTATGAATTCCAGACATTAGTACATTTAGTCAGTGAATAAAGTTCTCGGAGAGGCCTTAAAATAACGTTTCAAAGACAAAGTGAATGGTAAATGGAATGCTTCATTTAGATCAAGATCTGTTTCTAGTAATGGAGTAATTTACCTCTGGGGGGGGGGGTTGGTTGGTCACCGCACTGTAGGAGCGTAATATCACGTAAGGCTTTTATGAGCTGGAAACCAATTTTTTGCAACAGAAACATGCCGACGCATATTCCTAAGAAGGTCTTGAAATGTTATTTGTGCGGTTATCTGGTTATGAGGCATGGACATTAAAAATCACAATGCTAAGCAAATTAGAAGCATTCAAATTGTGGTGCTATCGACAAATCCTAAAAACATCATGAGTTTCGGATACTTCCAACTAAGATGTTCTTAAACTGATGAATTTAGAACGTCTGCTCATAAACATCATAAATATGATGATAAAAAACAGAATACTTTAGCCATATAATTACAGGATCCCAATACCATCTACTTCGCGCCTTATTATATAATACTAGGAAAAGTGGGGGAAAGAGATGAATTAGTCGAGAGAAACTTTAATATTAGACAATGGTGTGGTTCCACAGTAGAAAAAAAATTTCGCGCAGAGGCCCATAGAGAAAGGTTCCAGGAAATTGTAAACAAGATGAAGGAAAACGTCCGAATACGGATATGACATTTAAAGAAGAAGATTAGAACTTAACATATGTATATGTAACAATGTAGCTACCAAAATATATAGATGAAGGTATCTATGGCGACTGTCAGATTAAGTAAAGAATGTGACTGGTTCTAATGGCTTCGCTATATCCTAACGAAGTATATATATCACAAGAGGGACCAGGAAATTTTTAATGGAAACCAAGCTCAACAATTTGCAAGGGTAAAAACGGGGTAATTATCAGCAAAAAAATATCCTGAAAAGGCAAAAGAAGAATGTTCAAGAGCTCTTAGGCCCAAAAAAAAACGAAAACACGAAGAAGAAGAAATGATGCATCACGGAGCAGAACTGCTAGCTGAAGAACCAACATTAAAACAAACTGTGCATGTCATAAAGCGTCTAAAAAATAACAAATCGTCTGGCACGGACGAAATAAATGCAGAACTTATAAAGAATGATGGACATACGTTATTGAAATATATACATAAATTAGTCTGCCGCATATAAACACTAGAAGTCATTCCAGAGAACTAGAATTTAGGAATCATACTTTCTATATATAAGAGGTACATAATATAATACTTTTAAATGTCGCGTTGTCTAGAAGATATCACCAGGTATTATATACCGTCGATCTGAGCTGTTTTCAGAGGAAATTATAGAAGAATGCCAAAGTCATTTCATACCAAAAGATCAATTATAGACCAAATAGATATGTTAAGAGATATACATGAAAAATGTTTTGAATATAATATATCAAAATACTACTACAGATATACTTATAGACAGTGTATTGTAGACAATTTTGCATGCTATAAAACTTATACAAAAGACCTTAAACGGTTCCAAGGTAGTGCTGTAAATGAAAGGAGATCTGACAGAGGCATTTGGTAATGAAAATGAAAATGGCAATGAAAATTGCCCTTACTGTCCGCAACAAAAGAATGTTGATTGAAAAAACTATAGACTAAAAACGAGAAGCCAATAAATTTCTTCTAAATATGGATAAAAGTAAAAACAAAATATATGGGGTGTGCAAAATTGGATTAACATAAGAACCTAAAGGTAAAGAATATGCCTCCTACGAATACGCTTCTAGCTTGCCTTACCTGGGCCCAATATTAAATGAAAATTACAACGTCAATCAAGAACAGAAGCTAGGACTCTTATCGGTAATAAGTGCTTTTATATATACAAACACTTAACAAAGAATCTACAAAATAGTTATTAGACCAGTGGTCACGTTTAAATATGAAACGTGGATGCTGATGAAAATCAACTAAGAATATTTGAACGTAAACTATTAAGAATGATATTGGATCCAACCCAGTGGAGCAATGGTTCGCGGAGAAGTAAAATAGACCATGAGCTGGACGATTTAATGTGTAGCGCAGACATTGTTAGAAGGTAAAAGTAATCCAGATATGAAAAACCCAAGGAAATATTACATGAGGAATGCGTCAAAAAAGATGAATGGACGATGTATAGGAGAATCTATACATCTAAAACTATAAACATTAGGGTAGGGACAGGGTAGAATGGAAGAACATTGTTAAGCAGGCCAAAACTCACAAAGGATTGTAGCGCCAGGAGAAGAGTATTCTAGACTTAATTCTACCGTCTTTTAAAAAAAAATTGATTACAAATTAATATAATATGATAGTCTCGTACTGGCAAGGGGCGCTTTCGGCAAACTAGCACATATCTTGAAAAACACCACCATTCCTGTAAACTTAAAGAAAAAGGTGTATAACACATGCATACTACCAGTTTGTACCTACGGCTTGGAGACAATAGCCCTTACCAAAAAATCTGTCCAAAAATTAGAAACAACGCAAAGAACAATGGAACGAATCATGAGTGAAGTGGATGGAAAATGGTTCGTAAAGAAGAGGTATATTTCTTTGCTAATGGCAGCAACGTTGGAGGATTAAGATAAAGTCATAAACAAGTCAGCCCATAAAACATTGTTTTAGGGCAAATAATATTAAATTATATAATTATTAAACAAATTGTACAATTACTAAATAAACATTTCGGTGAATTCTTATATATAAAGAGCTTTGAATACTGCCAAATGCAGACAAATAAATTATAGTAAACTTTTTAAACTGTAGACATCAAATCCTTTATTTTTGCACTGTCAAATGACGTCTAATATTTCGAAGTCTGAATGTTCTAAACCCAAACCTGTTGTTACATATATTTATTCTTACTTCATACAATGTAAGCTGTTCCTAAATTGGTACTTATCGACACGTATGTTGTTTTGTTTTAGTTTCTCCGTCATTACAACAATCTGCATGCAGAAATCCATCACATCTGCATGACTACATTTTCGAAATGTGTCGGGAATTGCACCTAATTGATAGTTAGCCAGATTCAGGGAGCAGCGTGGCTAAAGGAGGCATGTTGTACTTGTAAGGGCGGTATATTTAATCCATTTTATGTTAATGCTTAAAATGAGTTTATGATTTCTAATTATAACATAGTGACTAATACTATTGTTGTAATTTTATTTTGTAAGTAGTAATCCCATACCGCAGTTTTTAAATAAAAATTAATCACGTAAAAATGAAATAAAAATAAAATTACGTTTCATTCAAAATTGATATAAGTAAAGATTAGTTAAATTTTAATGACCTTATTTTTTTGGTGTAATCAATTATGAGAGATTGGCTAGTACATGGGATATTAAAACTACAAGGTGGCAGTTTAAATTGAATAGCGTAGATATCATATTATTCGCAACTCTGCGTGCTTACTTGCACTATGCTTTTTTTACTTATAAATTGCCGACATCTGTGTTGTCAGTATAAATCGGGGCTCTACAGAAATCGACCAACGGTCCCCAGCTACTCGTGGGAATAAATATGAAAACTCACCAATATGCAAGGCAAGCATGGTGTTTAAATGCCAAGAACTCGATCACTGTAAACCGATCCTACTCAAAGTGCTTCAAAAAGACAAACCTCAACATTGCCACATATAATGCTCGGTCACTCTCTTTCGAGGAAAGATTCGAAGAAATGGAGGGAGAACTCTCAAAAGTTAATTGGAATATTGTGGGTATCAGTGAAAAAACAAAAAGGTACTACAAAGGAGAAGAAGAAAATTGCCAATCTAATTGTGTCAATAAACCAAATCTCAACAAGGATGGTGTAGTAAAACATCAAAATAAGTACAAAATATATCCTAAAGATCGGTCAAGTGTACGCCCCTACTACAGGCATATCCTGTGCAATCAAGGAAACTTTTAAGCACTTCTTAATAATATGTGGCGATTTCAACGCCAAAATAAACACCAATAAGACCCCTCTGAAATAATATTGGGAAATTTTGGAAGTGAAGGCAGAAATGATAGAATTTTAATCAAATAAAAAGCAGATATCGAGCCCAGTTTATTTATTAAATCTTGTCCAAGTACTTTCGCTCCTAGAGTATATTCAGGGGCAACTGAAATAAGCCAAGAAACGTTTTTACAACTAAAGAAAATTAATTAACTTCGAAAAAACGTTGAAGAAAAAGGTGATGGTTGATAAATTTTTTTTTATGTAATATAACGTTTTAGACTTACTTGGTCAAATTTGGACAATGTATTGAGAATGACATAAACATTAAAAATTATATATTAATACAACACGACATAAGGACAAACCCTGGTCTTAATGGAAATGCTAAATTGACATCTGACATATGACAACTTGGATGGGCAATCACAATCATGGTGATGTGATCTTCACATTTCAAAATTCTATGAAACTGAGCATTGACCAAAGGTCCAACTGACACTACTATAGGAAATCAACTGATGAAATAAGAAATTATATAAATTACTTTAAGTAGATTGCATAATCCAAATCTCACACTCAAACCTGTCTGTAATAATTAGGGTGTTAGTTTTCTTGCAACTGAAGTGGACGTAGAGTATGAATGCAAGAAATAGACTAAACAATATATTAGATAGTGGGTGATTGACTACAATAAAAGGGTCTACCAAGCACTATCAATACTGTAGAAAAAAAGAAATCGAACTATGAAATTGACATACAAAGAATTAAAATCAAAATTGAAAGCAGAGTGTATAAATGGGGTATAATCCAAATAGTTCAGTTAAACCCACAGTCAATGGAAGAACCGTAAAATTAAAATGTCAAAGCATTACTCAAGACCAACTGAATAACAGTGGGAGATGTTGAAATATACAACTGTGGAGATGGTATATCTAAATTACGAAGAGATATGGAGAGTGTAATCAACGCCAACTATAGATCAATTATTGAACCTGAGCAAGCTAGTTTTGTAAATGATTGAAGAATAAAATAGTAATGTTAATAAAAATATGAAATTAATAAATTCTTAATGGGTATACTCAGTGCAGAAAGTCTAAACAGCCGAGCCGGGTCCCTCACGAGGTGAAGCTGCAATAAAGTTTTTAAAAATAGGTTTAAATTTAGTACAATTTAAATTAATTTAAGTATTAAGACAGTGAGAGTTTTCATTTGAAAATAGATGAACCAGTATTGATGTTAAAATTATGTTTACTGGATAATAAATGTTGACCAAAATTTGAAGAGTTTGGTCTTTTAAAATGTTCTCAAATTCTAGTAGATAACTTTCGAATGGTTCTACCTACATAAGAGGCATCACATTTTAATTTATAAATACCACTTTTGTCAAGTGTGTTCATCCTATCTTTGGTGTTGATTAAAAAGGAACCCAAAGTGTTGTGTGACTTGAAGGAAATTTTGATGTCTTCAATTGTAGAAGTAAAAAGTTTTGATATTTTATTGGAAATGTTGCTAATATAAGTAAAGGAGAAATATCTGATGTTGTTTGAAGCATTGGGTTGAAGCAAACATTGTGATGAATAAGCAAGCTTTTCTGCAATTTTAAGTTTAGCTCTATTTAGAAGCTTATGGATAATGTTGGGATCCTAACCATTATTAAAAGCAATTTGCTTGAGAGCATTAAGTTCTAAATTGAAGTTATCATTAAAAAGTGGAAATTTGAGTAACCTATGAATGTAACAGTTGAAAGCAGCCATTTTATGTTGGGTTGGATAATTAGATGTTTCATGTACAACATGATCTGTTTAAGTAGGTTTTCTGTAAATATTGTACTCTAGAGAATCTTTTTTACGAGATATAGTCATATCCAAGAAGTTTAACTTATTGTCAGATTCTGGTTCCAGTGTAAAAGGGATGTTAGACTCGGTGTTATTAAGATCATCCAGAATCTGTAAAGCATCATCTTGGGTTCCCTGTATGAGAGCTATACAATCATCAACATATCATGACCAAAAAATTATTTTGTTATTGTTGTCAACAAATTTCTGTTCTAAGCTGTCTAAGAAAATAGAAAATATCAGCTAGAAAAGGTGATAATGGAGATCTCATCGCAAATCCTGTTGGTTATTTATATATTTTTTAATTAAATTGGAAGAAGACCTGATCAAGACAAAATTTAAGCATTATTAAGATGTCTTTTGCTGGTATGTTGGAATTGTTTAGAAGTACTAAAGGTAATGTTTCATCTCTTGGTACAGAAGTTAACAAATTGGAAACATCAAGAGAAACTAAATGAAGACTCTCTTCTATTTTAATGTTATTTAAACTTTCTATTAGATCTAAAGAATTTGTAATGGAGAATTTTCACCTCATATTTTTTGTTTTTTTAATTCGATGTATAACCTATTAAAAATTGCTTCGAAAATCGTTATAGCCGGCATTTTTAATTGTTTGTTTGCATTTTAAGTTTAATGTAAGTAGTTTACGAAAAAATTCAAGAAAAACGTCTTAGAATTTATAATTTGTTTAAAAAGTGTTTAATAAATAATTAGTAATAAATAAATAAATAGGTTGCCATGAAAATTTTTTTATTGGGACGATTTTTCCATTGACGAAAATCTTAAATTTTTTTTTGATATTTTTTATTTTTAAAGAAATATTAGTAAGTACTTAGTAGAAATAATTAAATAGGATAATTTGTTTTTTTTTTATAAAATCTATTATAAATTAAATATTTACCAAGTTTATTGAAGAAGTATATATTAATTATAAATACTTTTTTTTGCAATAAAAATTACCTCAAATATTTAATAAAAAAAAATAAAAACTGAAAAATATTATTTAAACAAATTAGATGGTTTATTTAACAACCTAATTATTTCAATACTACATATTCGTAATGTACGCAAAAAGTACATACAAATTAAAAAAAAGTCGAAATTTATAAACAAGAAACAGAGATACAATTAACAGCACCTTCCCCCTCCTGCGCTCTCACTAGTTTCAAAGCCGACCAATTTTGAGGCCCACAATTTTGAAGCTTTGTGAACGATTCCATTTAAATGCAATCTTTTCCGAATTTTTCAAGGTTTCCTTAGGTTTCGCTTTATTTTTCTTATGTTGGTGGGAAATTATGGGCAATAATCAGATTTTTATGGAATATTGCCAGTCCTATTATGGACATTGATCAGTATAGATGAGTTATGGCACATTTGTCACGTTAGATCGAAAGCAATATACAAATATTATTCTCATTTTCAAGTTCTGTTCTAGTGTGGTAGTTTGTTCTAAGTAGTGGTTGTTTGTTCTTCCAAGTTAAAATTAAAATTATAAAATGGAACCCACAAAAATGTTTAAGAGATCTATCTTCAGAGATGTATGTTCAATTTGCTCAAAAATATTTTCAACTGTGTTTTTTGAGAATCTAAACCGACAGAAAAAATCTTCATGGTCTAGTTCTTCAAAATGATTTGTTCTGTGCCTAATGATTCTTGGTCTGCCAGCTTCCTCGTCACTGCTAAAAACATTTACATCATATAAATCCATATCTGATTAATAATAATGTACGTGTCTGTCTACACTCTGTCACTTTGTCACAAACAAAACGAAATTCGAAATTAGGTTAGGATATCCTGGTCAAGCTCTAAACCACCGTTTTTACTTTGGGTTAAAAATTTTGTAGGTTAACCACAACCCGAGCTGTTGACCTTATATTGTGAAACCTATGTTTCAGGGTAACCGCTGGTTATCTCTTAACCGCAAGGTAACTTTACTTTGTGAAACCGGCCGTGATAAGGTCTCTTAATTGTTATAAACAAAGCTGCTATCAATTTATTAAAAATGCACTAACTTTGTCCCAAACTGTCCTTTTAAATTTGTAAAAAAATTCAGGCTGTCAAAATATGAAAAAATCGGTTTTTTGCAGTCTCTTGCAATGGTTAAAAGGTTATTCTAATTGGTTATGAGCAAAAAATTAACATGTTTTTGCCAAATTATTTTGCAATATTTAAAATCATTTTTCCTCATTTTTTTTTATAATATTAATGTAATAAATCTTTTTCTTTTATAATCTATCCGTATATTTACTACACCTATTTAATTTTCTGACTTATGTTGTTGCAAAAAAAATTATTTGGGATAAACAAATTAAATATCTTTAACTCTTTGACCGATCGACTTGAAATTTTAATTTTAAGTACCACAAGACCCAATATTGTGTGTAGTATAAAGGTTATAAGTTTATTTTAAAAAAAGTTATTAACATTTATAAAAAACCGACATTTGTGACTTATTTGGCAACTTTCTAAGCAACAGATATGGATATGAAAGTTTAGAAAACGCCATTGTGAAGGTTTTATATGACATAAGTTTCTACTCCTCTCAAATTTGTTTTAATCGCTTTACTTTTTGCTGATGGAGGAAAAAAGCCGTTTTTGACCTTAATTTGTTAATAATTAATTAAGTCCAAAAGTGGACTGCACGAAACATGTAGGTTCTTGTTATAGAGGTCCATACTACTCAAAACAACTGTTGGTTGCCTGAACGGACGAGTGTCACGAAAAAAAGCTTATTTCCCTGGGCTATGAAGAAAATGAAAAATAATCGAACCCAAGGCTAAGATGAAATAGTGTCAGAAGAATTAAAAAGTGGAGAAAATCTATTACTTAAAAAAATAAACTACTTTTCACTATCTGCCTTCAAAATGCCAATATTCCAACAAGCTGGAACAACGCTACTATGATTCTATTGCATAAATCAGGAGACAAAGCAAATTTAGTGAATTACAGATCTATTAGCCTCCTCAGCCACATATATAGGTTGTTTACGCGAATAATAGTTTAAATTATGGAAAGAAAATTAGAGACTTATCAACCAAGAGAACAGACAAGATTACGAAAAAATTAAGGAACTAATGACCATCTACAAAGCATAAAAACCCTAATAGAGAAAGTAGTGGAATACAATAAACCTCTAGAGCTAATATTTGTAAATTTTCAGAAAGCTTTTGACACAGTTAAACTAAGTAAAATACTACAGGAGCTTAAAGAACGCAGGCTAGATTATAGGTATACAAAATTATTATACAATATATACGTACAGGCAACAACCACTGTCAAATTACATACTAATAGTATTCACATAAAAATAGAGCACTGGGTTAGACAAGAAGTCCCAATGTCACCTAAACTTCTTAATATTGTGATGGAACATGCTTTTAGGAATTTGGATTGGCTGAAAAAGGGAATAAAACTAGATGGAGATCTAAACAACTTACGTTTCGCCGATGATATTGTCATAATAGATGAGGACTTAGGAGTGGCAAAAGAGATGGTACACGAACTCCTTGTGGCTACAGAAAATGTAGATTTAAATATAAACATCTCGAAAACAAAAATAATATCAAATTTGGTACCTATCCAGAATATCAGTATTGTTGGGCAAGAAGTAGAACTCGTAGATAAATATTATTACCTAGGACATAAAATTATGATTGGCAGGGATAACCAGGCCCATGAACTGAAGAGAAAAATCGGTCTTGGGTGGGCAGCATATTTGAGAGAAACTGTTAAAAGTGAGCTGCCGACATGCCTGAAGAGAAAAACATTTGATAAATGCGTCCTCCCAGTGTTGTCATCCAGAGCAGAAACACTTACTCTAACAAAAGCCTTGGCTACCAAACTAAGAGTCACACAGAGAAGAATGGAGCAATCCATGTTAGGAGTAACTCTGGACAAAATAAAAAACGAAGAGGTCAGGAGAAGAAACAAGGTGACTGACATCATCGAAAGGATAGCCAGATTAAAATGGAAATGGACAAAACCCATATAGCTAGAATGACGGATGGGCGGCGATGGACAAAGAAGTTATTGGAGTGGAGACCAAGGCAAGACAAGAGAAGCGTCGGTCGACCACCTACACAATGGGCTGACGACTTAAAAAAGAAAAAATAAAAAACCGGATGAGAGCGGCACAAGATAGACGGGGTTGGAAATACAAGGAAGAGGCCTACGTTCAGCAGTGGACTTTTGAGGCTGGATGATGATGGTAATGATGATGTACTTACAGAGGTAGAATACACAAAAAATATACGACATAAGAACTCTATGGGTAATCTGATAAGTAATATACTGACACATTTTTTTAGATTAGTTAATAAAAACACCACAAAGAACCTCCCATTTACACTAACTTTCGTATACAAATTTGTTAATGACATTATCCGTGCTCTATTCACTTGATCTTTTACTTTAGTTTCGAGCTTTCCGTAGCTAGATAATGTGATGCCTAGATATTTAAACTCCATCACTTGTTTAATTATCTGCCCTTTTAGCTCCAATTTACATCTTAGATCGTAGATTTTCTGTTGTAACCGTAACCATGCATTTTGTCTTCTTTGGGGAAGTGACTATGTTAAATTTTCTGGCGGTTATATTAAAATTGGTGCAGCATACTTGTAAATCATCTTCACTTTGAGAGAGTAGTATTCTGTTCTCTCCTGGTGACTTTCTATTTTGACGTGACAATGTCTTAAATTAGGTTGTGGCTCGGAGTCACTCATCAAAAAGTGTAACGCCCGCTCACGTCTGTTACAATGAGTCACCGAACGAGAGAGAGGCCCGCCGGACCGGCGAATGCCTTGCGTCTCCCCCCCACTCAAACATGATAGGTCCGCTGGTGCGATGCTATTTCTCCTATCATCGTCCTATCCTCAACAAAATCACTCAAATAGAAATTAGTTAAGTTTAAGTTTACATGTACAATGTTTTAGTAAACAAAATATATTTCTATAGTTAAAATTTGTGCAATTCTTATTTTCATTCAATTCCTTGTTCCTATTGTGCAATTTAATAATATTCATATCAATAAATATTCTACCGAGAAAAAGACGTTGTCACGTAAAATCTTCGCCCGTAAAACCGACTTTACAGGCAACCGATTTTTTTAATTGCCTTAATGCTTCCTTTACCTCTTCCTCCTAAACATTTATTTCTTTGTTTGTCGTCAACTCTGGTGTTGGTGGTTCATTGTCGTCACCTTTAGCAAATAGGGATCGAAAGTAGTCTACCCATGTGTCTACCGTGTTTTGAGAAGCTCTGCCAGTGTTCTCTTTTATTTGTCTAACTAAAGTTTGTGTTTCATTTCTGATTCGTTTGTAGTGGTTATATGCCTCTTGTGTTCCGTATTGTAAAAAGGCTTTCTTCTTTTCTTCACATTTTGTCTTCACTTCCTTTCTAAACCATGGTCTTTTCTTTTTTGGTATGTCAGTGTTCGTTACTTTCCTCTCTGCAAGTAATTCTGTTACTGCGTTAATTATGTTATTTTTGAGTTTTTTCCAGCTTTCCTCGATGTTATCGTTTTCTAATATTTCATTCCCAGCGATCATCTCTGATATTCTTTTTCTGTATAAGTATTCCATGGATTCCGTATTTTAGTCATTCGACTTTGATTTTTGTTTGTGCTGGCGCCGCTCTCTAAGGGTGTAAAGTATTTCAGAATTATTCTTATTATATACAGTGTGTAAAAGCCAAATGGAATAAATTCATTATTTAGGTTACTGTACATATTTATAAAAAATCCCGAAACACGTCAAATTTAAATTATAACTTGACATTCTTTAACGTGAAAATGCAACCCCTACCTTCAACCCCCTTAGAATGACAGGTACAACCCCCAATTTTTAAAATAGGAAGTATAGGCTTGTGATATATCGTTTGAAAGGTCTTTTAATTCTCCATTCAAAATGTTGTCGCTTTCAAGTTTATTAGGATTAATTAAGATAAAATAAATTAAAATCATGTGGTTACCGAAATTCGCTACAATACAATCAAAAACTAAAATGTAATGAAAAACGTAATAAAATGTAGAACACGAAAAAGAACTATGAATGTTAAAGAAGTAGATGTTCAAAATTTTCACCGCGAACGTCTTGGCAACATCCTAATCTCAAATTAAACTGTCTTCTAACATTATTTAACATAACAGGCGTGATCGACCTAATCACAAGCGTTATTCGTTCTTTTTTTAAGTCATTTAAATCAGAAGGTTTAGTTTTGTACATATGGCTCTTCACATATCCCCATAAAAAGAAATCTAATAATGTAAGATCAGGTGATCGCGGTGGCCATTCAATCGATCCTCGCCTCCCTATCCACCGATTGGGAAATATTGTGTCGAGGTACTGCCGGACATTAAGTTGGTAATGTGGTGGTGCTCCATCCTGCTGAAACCATATCGTATTCGCTGGAACTTGAGGGTTTCCTGGATCAGGATATAAATTTGCCAACGTTAGAATGACATCATTTTGAAGTAGTATGGCAGCAATATATGGCAACAAATAATTGTTGCCATTCAAGTTGCCCTCAATGAAAAAGGGACCAATGATATTGTTTCCTACAATCCCTGCCCAAACATTAACCTTTTGAGGGTATTGAGTGTGTTCTTCTCTCATCCAGTGAGAATTTTCCGTGGCCCAGTAGCGGCAATTTTGCCGATTAGCATGACCGTTAAGTGAAAAAGTACACTCATCAGAAAACATAACGTCTTCTAATTGGATAATATTGTTATCCAAAATGTCCATCATTTGCTCACAAAAAAAAGTTGTCCTATCAAAATCGTCTTCCATGAGCTTCTGAGTAGGTATCATCTTATAGGGATGCAATTTATTTTCTTTTAATATGTTTACTATCGATGTATGGCTAGCATTAAATGTAGTGGATGCCTGTCTACTCGATGTATGTGGATTTTCCTGAAACTCAAGCAACACATCTAATTTGAGTTCATCACTCAGTGCATTGGCAGCTGCTTTTTTTATCTGCCTTACATGACCAAACTCGCGAAACTGCTTCTCTATTTTACTTATTGTTCCATGGGATATAGGCGGTAAATTAGGAAATTTCTCATGAAATAGGCGAGTTACTTCCTGTTGTGTTCGGGTATTATCTCCGTAACCAATCATTTGTAAAACTGTTATTTTATGCATTTCCGTTAATCTAACCATTTTTCAGAATTGAATTGAACGAACTTTTTACTTAAATTAAAATACTGACAACTTAAATAAAACAATTTACTAATGCGTGTTAAAATAACGTTGCCACGGAAATTCTTTAAAGTTTTTTAATGGTTACCATCTAAAAACCACATTGCTATAGTTTTTGTTCACTTTCTCATTATCAAGACCTAAACGGGAAATAAGTTTTGAGTATATTTTAGCGAATTTCGGTAACCACATGATTTTAATTTATTTTATCTTAATTAATCTTAATAAACTTGAAAGCGACAACATTTTTGAATGGAGAATGCAAAGACCTTTCAAACGATATATCACAAGCCTATACTTCCTATTTTAAAAATTGGGGGTTTTACCTGTCATTCTAAGGGGGTTGAAGGTAGGGGTTGCATTTTCACGTTAAAGAATGTCAAGTTATAATTTAAATTTGACGTGTTTCGGGATTTTTTATAAATATGTACAGTAACCTAAATAATGAATTTATTCCATTTGGCTTTTACACACTGTATAATACTAGACTATGATCGCTACCTACATCTGCTGAGTTGAGCCATCTTACGTCAATTATTTTCGATGGATGTATACTTCTGTTTATTATAACATAATCTATTATAGATTTTTGTCCACGGGTGTTGATAAATGTATATTTGTGTTGGTTTTTGTGGTCAAAAAATGTGTTGTTTATTCTAAGTTCGTTATTCGTGCAGAAGTTTATTATCAGTTCGCCATTTTCGTTTTTAACATCCTCGTTATATTTTGTTAAATTCCGGGTACTACTTGATTGCCTATTCAAGCGTTAAAATTCCCCAATATTATCATCTTCTCTCTAACTTGATCTACTACTGGTTGTAATTAGTCATAAAACACTTCCCTTGTTGTTTAAGGCTTAGTATTTTCTGGGCCATAATCCGATAATGTGCAGGTCTTCCTTCTCCATTCTTATCTTTGCTGTTACAATCCTTTCTGATTTGTATTGAGACTCTTTAATGTGATCTTGGTACCTTTGGTACCAAAATCATGTACCTTTTGGTGTATTAGTAAGGCTTCATTTTAGATCCACATCACTTAGATCACTCAACTGTAGATTAGTATGTATTCCCCTAATTTTGATTGTACTTTTCCTTTCTATTTTGTTTCGTAGAGCTGCAGAGCACAAATGTCATATTTCTTTCTCTTTTAGCACTTGGGTTATTTCTTGGTCTTTTGAGTTAAGCCAAGTAGTAATTTTTATCCGGTTTTTGGATATTTTTCGCTTGTCCTTATTTCTTGCCATGGTCGTATTCGTAATATCAATGCGGTTCCGAGGCTTTACATTGTTTCTTTGAGCAGTATTTGTTTTTATGATAACAAATACTGCTCAAAGGTGAGGGTGATTGGTAGGTCATTGGTAGGGGGATTGGAACCTTGCCAATCACCCTCCACATTTTATTAGGGCTGGGGACCGGTTATGGTAACAGCAGAGCTACTTAATCCACCCCGCAATCACCCCAGACAGTATTAAGTAATATATAAAATACTTTATAATGAAATCCGTATGAATTATTTTTGCACTCATAACAAAAGAACGAAAAAGAAAGAAGAAATATGTCACTTGTAACTTATAATAATTAGCATACCTTTCGCTTTTCTGACATTGCGGAATCATATAAATGTTGATTGACACAAAACAATCGGGCGTGAAATTCGCTACCTGTGATTCAAGAAAATAAATTCATTCTTTAATAAATCGTTAAAAGGAAATTAGATCTAGGTTAAAACGGTTTCTACTTGTGTTTTAACAATTCGATCAATCAAAATCGTAGTAATAGCAGGTATTTTAAAAAAAGGGAGAACTGTACTTAGTCATATAATATAATAATATAGAGAGCCATCGAAAATACATATTTGTCGGGCTACCGCAGTTCAACGAACAAATTCATTGATAAATGGAAAAGCGCATATCCGGTCGTTATCAAACTGGTAATTTAAGACATTACCAGAAAAAATTTACCTAATAGGAGGAAACAATGCTAAGTGACCAGCTTGATATAGCTTATTAACGAGTAAATTGAGGCTTATTCTTTTGTTGTATATATAATTATCAAAGAAAATAAATAGGAATCCCAACCTGTATAATAATAAATAGTTGAGGTACATTCACAAGAAGTGCACTATCAAATTACAACAACAGTCTTGCATTTAACAATACTCGGACGACGACAAAACAGCAATTGCATGACAATTTGTGTACATGTAATAAAGACATGCACATCTAGGCAGAATTATTTCTGTCGTATATAATTTCATATTCGATTCTCATAAATATTTCCGACGAGGAATTACTTTAATTATGGTCGGTTGAGGAGTAATTATTCAAAGCAAGATAGTTCCAGTAGCTACGTTTTTTATAAACATTATATTTAACCCTTATTGAATAATGCAGCTTTCCATCTAAAGCAGGTCCGTTTCTAGATATATTTGGATTAATTTTAATATAGGCAGCTTCAACCTCTTAAATACTTCTTATTATAGGTACCTAACTATCTAAGAATTTAATAAGTTTTTTAGCAGCTAAAGAAAAATAATACGCAAATAAATTTATTCAAATTAAATTGCAATATTTGCCTTTAGAAATTAACGTCAAAGTGATTTTATTTTTTTTTTTTAACTTTTTTTAATTTTTTTTGCACAAATTTTAATCCAAATCTAATGCACAAACACTCATTTTTTATGAAAAAGTGTTTCAAGTTTATTAGGTATCCTATAGTAAACTAACTTAGGTATCCTATAGTAACCTAAAATAAACACCAACAAAACGAAGTATATGGAAATAAGCACGAAACCACAAATCCTACGACCACTCGTTATAGATAACGACGTCATCGAAGCAGTGAACGAACTTTTTATAGCTGGGAGCACTCCTTAACGCTGAAAATAATACTACGGCAGAGATAAACCGCAGAATTTGCACGGCCAACAGATGCTATTTTGGGCTCAATCTCCTCCTTAAATCCACAATTATATCGAGAAATACAAAAATAAAACTCTACAAAACAATAATACGCCCAGTCCTAACATATGGTACAGAGACCTGGACTCTAACAAAAAAAAAAATGAACTTTATAGAATATACCAAAATTTAACTTTATAGAATATACCAGGAACCTGATATCGTAAAACATATTAAGACAGGATGTCTGAGGTAGATAGGCGTAATGCGGATGGAACAAAATGGCCCACCTAGAAAAACGCTTCTTGATAGACCCATTGGTCAGAGAAGAAGAGGAAGTACCAGAACAAGGTTCCTTGATAACATCGATGAAGACATGAGAAATATGGGAATACGTGCTTGGCGGAGAAAGGCGATGGATAGGGACGACTGAAGAGAAATTCTTGAGGAGGCTAGGAACCACGCTGGGTTGTAAGTCCAGAATGAGTATGATGACAGTAAATAAAGTGTGCAGATTACGAATCTGTACTTACTTTTTTTCAAGCTCATCAGGATTTCAGGGAAAGTGTGTTTGAAATTTTTTATACAACCGACCAAAGGTGCTGAGAACATAGTTTTTAAAACTATATTTAATAGAAAATTACACTACAAAGTTGAGTTATTCATAAACTAACAATCTATCTATATTAAAAGCTAGAACAACAAGCCACACTGTTTGTCCGGTAGGGTAACTACGCCACCTAGAAAAGTGTAGGAAAATAATATTAATATTATTAATTACATAATAATAATATGATTAATCTGACGAATACTTTTTCGCATAATTGCCAAAAATATTGGTTGCTGTAATTTTAAGATAAGATTTAATAAACACAATACTGTATTACTAATAAAACACTCGTATTCTAAGGTTATTCCGTATTTATATCTAGAATAGTTATCCTAAGTATAAGGTAAATATAATACTAAAATAATTTGTTACAAATAAACTCTGTATATGTTAGTTATAAGTATTCCCACTTTATTCCGAAATAATAATTTGGCAATGTCGCAATCTTTTGCACAAAAATACATAGAACAACGACATATTGAGTGAAATATGTCAATTTTGATTTTTCTTTGAAACTGAAACTGACACCAAATATATCTTTTTCTTTATTTGTTATGTTATATGTTGAGTTTGAGTATTTTAAAATTGCAAAAGAGTTGCAAAAGGTTGCAAAAAAATTGCAAAAATTGCCAGTCTATTTTGAAAATCGATTTATTCTTTCTTTAAAAGTTTTTCTTTTTCGTGTATTTTCCATCATGTTAATTAAATTATCAACTTCCTCGACAGCCGCAACACCTCTTAAACACATTTTTTATTATATAGCTACTCACAAAACAATACAAAAAATAATATATTCTTGTCACTGACTTTGACATTCATAAAATAGGTTATACCACGATTATACTAGACTTAAACAAGGGTGTGGGTCGATGTAATCTTGGAATAAATTCTTCCTCGACAGCCGCAACACCTCTTAAACACATTTTTTATTATATAGCTACTCACAAAACAATACAAAAAATAATATATTCTTGTCACTGACTTTGACATTCATAAAATAGGTTATACCACGATTATACTAGACTTAAACAAGGGTGTGGGTCGATGTAATCTTGGAATAAATTCTTATACCAAGTATAACCTATATCTAACTTATTCCATGTTTATTGTTAGTGATTTTGCCTATACCTGATTTATTCTGAGTACAAGTTTTATACTTGGTTTATTAGTTATGCTGTTAAAGCCTTATGTTAGTTAAGATTTAACTACCTAGCGCCACCTAGGAAAGAAATCTAAACTACCAACTGACATGAACAAACTTATCTTACTAAGATAAAATGTAAAATATTTATTTACCAAATAAAGTACTGAATAAGAAGTTATCTGGAAGATAAGTTGTGTTTATTGTAGTTCGTTATGTTGTAGGTTATCGCGAAATCAAATATATAACCTAAATATTGTTTATTGTGGGTGAGAGATATAGATCCGGTATTAGAAGATTTAATGAAATCAAAAAGTATGATGTTTAATGTTTATAAACTTAGTGCCAGAATATAAATATAAATGAAGCAGAATCGACCATTTTAATTTTTGTAACGATAAAAACTCTTTAAACAGGTTTAGATTAAGTAAAACGATAGTAATCTGTAGTCTGCGAATATATTGTAAATCGTTATTAATAAAAGATTATTAAAGTAGGTACTCTACCTCTTTTTCTTCACTTAGTTGAGGCATTCAATGTTTTTATAATCTTGATAATTAAAATTGGATTAATTAACGTTTTAAAAGAGATTTTGGTGCTATTGATTAAATAATAGCACTATAGGATTCCAAAATGAAACATATATAGGTATAAAAAGGAATTAGAAGGCACAGATTAAAGCGAAATTCTGAATTTGGTTTCGAAAATTAGTTTACGATTTTATTATCAGATGTCGCTACATTGCGTCTATGCGAAGCCATGTTAGAGTTGCTTCCTAAGACAGAAAAGATTTATTTCACGTTCAGAGCGATTGCGAAAGCCGTTCTGATGAGGCCTATTAGGCCGAAATACGTATAAGCGGATGCGCAAGCGCCCTGTATGTGAAATCAAATCTTAACTGTCTTTTCCTTTTTATTTCGATATATTCTGTACGAGTACTAGAAACCAATTCGCTAAGAATTTTGCTTAGTTGAGGAGATATGTTGTGGAATGCAATTGTTAGATTCCCCATGTCTCTCATAACATCTTTATCAACGTCTGTTTTGCCTTGCAATTCTTAGAAAGCACAGATTAAAGTGAAATTCTTAATTTGGTTTCGAAAATTAGTTTACGATTTTATATATAGGTATAAATAATTCTGTATTCTTGATAATAAGTTTAGATGGAGATAATGAAAATGAGTTGTTACTTGGAGATTCTCATTATACAGTGAAGCCATTTTAAAGGAGTGCACTAAACAATCGATGATGAAAATTTCTATATTAAATTCCATATTAAAACCAGATATGTTACAGAACTTTTTATATATGAAAAAGAAGGTTAAGGTACTATTTCATTCAATTGAAGTGGCTGTAAAGTTGAAAAGATTCGACCGTTCTAATCTACAGCAACATTCTATAACCTAGCGAGAGACCAAAATGAAGACAATTTTGAGGATGAATTGCTAAATGAAGACACTTTTGAACTTTCTAAAGGTGAAGATGTTTGAACTAATCTTATATAATATAATATAACTTATCTAATATAATATTTTAGTGTTATGGAGAAATCTCAGAATCATGAATATACATGTACTATTTTTTTATTCGTTATTAAATTTTTCTTACATAATTTAATTTATTCCTGCCACCAAAAATTGTTTACTAAGAGAAAATAAAACATTAGTGTAATTTCTTTGACAATTAATTAAATATTGGTGTGTTCCGAAATGAATTTTACGTTTATCTTACAATAAGTAACCGCAACATAATTTGACGTAAAAAGACAGGTACATTTTATTCTATGAACAATTGTCTATCCTCCAGATAACTATCTGTCAAATAGGACAATATTTATCTGGAGGTGAAAAGACCGGTCCTTTTTATCGGTCCGCAAAAAGTTTATTATTTTAAAAATTTAATTTTTAACTGTTTTGAAAGTTAGTTCTTTGTTGATCCTAAAATATTGGCTGTGAATTTGGTGGTCGGTAAAAAATATAATACAAAACTCGAGCTTTTCGAACGAATGGATTGCCAAACTAAAATTACGCTGTTTTTGGACTTAGATCAATTCCATAAGATGACTTTACGCAAAAGTTCAGCAATTCTCCAAAAGTGACTTATTTGTAATGAAAGTTGTACAAGAGATTAAAATATCATTTTGTTGTCGTCCTAATCTTAAATAAGAGAAAGTCAGAAAAAAATCAGTGGAGTGACTGTAGATGGTAATTGATTTGATCCCCCACTAGTTCAGTAAATCAACGTTAAGCAGTCGTTGGTTCTTTTTTTAATAAAATCATTCTTTTTTCGAAAAAGCTGCGTTTTGTATTCTTTTTGTGAGCAAGTCACTCTTCAAGGTCCAGCAGTAGCCATCATTCTAATATCTTATCTTTCTTGGTAACTTCTCTACCCGGTAACCCGAGAACCCGAGACTCTAGAACAGATAGAGAAAAGAAGAAGAACGAACAGAGATAACCCGGACTATAAGGCGCTCAACAGAAGCGTTAAGAAAAATATTCGAAAAGACCTCAGAGCTTATAGAACAAACCAGATTCTTGAAACCATAGAGAACAATAAGAACATGAAAGTACTAAAAACATGTAAATCCGCTGGCAGGAATAAAATCATAAAGATAAAAGACGACCGTGGAACATTGTGCTCGCATAAGGAAGAGATCGTTAGAGAAATCCGAAAATTTTACGAGAAGCTGTATACTTCTACTATTCCGAACCCCGGTATACCAACAAAACATATCTTAAATGTGGGCTCAGAGGATCTCCCTGAAATAATAACATCAGAAATTAGAGCCGCCCTAAAACAAATGAAAAATGGGAAAACACCAGGAGAAGATAAAATTACTTCAGAGATGCTAAAAATGGGAGGCACTGCATTAGAAGAGGCAATGAGAGCATTACTGAATAAATGCCTATTGGAAGGACAAATACCAAAAGCATGGAAAAATGCGGAAGTCATTCTACTCCATAAAAAAGGAGACGCCGCAAATATAGAAAATTACCGACCAATAAGCTTGTTGTCACACCTTTACAAACTACTAACCCGAATAATAACAAATAGATTGACAGCTAAGCTAGATGCATACCAACCGGTGGAACAAGCAGGCTTTCGTAAGGGTTTTATCACTATCGATCACTTGCAAACAATCCGGACAGTTATTGAAAAAACAATAGAGTACAACATACCACTACATCTGGCATTTGTCGATTATCACAAAGCATTCGACAGTATCGAGAAATGGGCTTTCTTAACAGCATTGGACGACGCCAGAGTAGATTCAAGATATGCTGCCCTCCTTAAGAATATATACGATGATGCTACTTTTCACGTAAAAATAGATGATGATCTGGAAACTATGAAAATAGACCTTGGCAAAGGCGTGAGACAGGGTGACACCATCTCACCCAAGTTATTTACTTTGGCATTAGAAAATGTCTTCAAAAAACTAAATTGGGTCGAAAAGGGATTAAAAATAGATGGAGTATATCTTAACCATTTGCGTTTTGCAGACGACATAGTACTAATAAGCACAGATATCCATGAACTAAAATCAATGCTACAAGATTTAAATCACAAATCGAATCAAATAGGATTAAAAATGAATCTCGACAAAACAAAGATATTAAGCAACAGCCTAGAAAACATCACGATAGATAACATCAATGTAGAAAAGGTAGAACAATATATATATCTAGGACATGCAATTAAAAACGAAAAGGAAAATCAAACCCTAGAAATTAAAAGAAGGACACAATTATCATGGGCTGCTTTTGGGAAGTTGAGCTTCATTTTAAAAGACAGAAAAATCCCAATACACTTAAAACGAAAAACCTATGACACTTGTATACTACCAGTTGCAACTTATGGATTGGAAACTATGGCAATAACAAGAAAAATGGCAGAACAATTAAGAGTAACTCAACGGGCCATGGAGAGGGCCATGTTAAATATAAGCCTCAGAGACAAAATTCCTAACACCGAAATACGTCGAAGAACTAAAGTAACCGACATCATGGAAAAAATAGCGACATTGAGATGGCAATGGGTAGCACATGTAGCAAGACAAGACACCAACAGATGGTCTCATAAAGTGACATTCTGGAGACCTCGAGAAACAAAAAGAAGCGTGGGAAGACCCAAAAAGAGATGGATAGACGATATAACAGCTGTAGCTGGAAAACAATGGATGAGAATTGCAAAAGACAGGGAAGCGTGGAAACAATTGGAGGAGGCCTATGTCCAACAATGGATGAATCAAGGCTGAAGAAGAAGAAGAAGAACTTCTCTTCATCTCCTTTATGTCTTGACGCTGACAGCTTCAAGATTTTCGAGAAACTAGTCAATGTAGGAATCCAAAAAATGAAGTTTGACGTTCATATTGCTTCCGAGTTTTATATAATTTTCGACCATGTTGGCTACAAATATTTCTTTGTAGTTTGGAGACTTGTTATTTCCTAGAAAACCATCTATGACTTTTACGAATGAACTAAATGCTTCAGATTTATCGTGGGACATTATATTCTGGAATAATCTGCCCGATTGAAAGGTTCGAATTTGAGGGCCTACAAAAATTCCTTCTTTAAGTTTAGTTTTAGAAAGTGCAGGAAAGTTGTCTCTTCTTCTTCTTTGCGTGCCGTGTTCGTATTCAGACGTTGGCCGTCGTCATGTTTACAATTTCCTGAAACCTTTCTCTGTCTGCTGCTGCGCGAAATAATTCTTCTACTGTGGAACCACACCATTGTCTAATATTACGCAGCCATGAAAGTTTCTTTCGACCAATCCATCTCTTTCCTTCCACTTTTCGTTGTATTATAAGGCGAAGTAGATGGTATTTAGGTCCTCTAATTATATGACCGAAGTATTCTGTTTTTCTCTTCTTTATGTTGTTTATGAGCAGACGTTCTGAATTGATCATTTGAAGAACATCTTCATTGGAAGTGTGCAAAACCCACGATATCTTTAGGATTCGTCTATAGCACCACAATTCGAATGCTTCTAACTTGTTTAGCATTGTGGTTTTTAACGTCCATGTCTCACAACCATACAATAGGATGGACCACACATAACATTTCAGGACCTTCTTACGAATATTCATCGACAGGTTTCTGTTGCATAAAACTGGTTTCCAGGTCATAAAAGCCTTACGTGATATTTCGATCCTGATTATTATCTCTTCATCAGAGTCACAATTTACATTTAACCAGCTGCCAAGGTATTTGAAATGATTTACCCTTTCGATCTCCTCTCCATTAAGAGAAATCAGACCTTGATCTATATTGATCTTTCCAACTGCCATCCCTTTGTCTTTGAAATGTTGATTTTTAGGCCTCTCCGATAACTTGCTTCACTGACTAGATTTAGTAATGTTTGGAGATCTTGTAAATTTTTTGCAAGAATGGCTGTATCGTCAGCGTATCTACTATTGTTGATTACTTCTCCACCTAGTCCTACTCCTTCTTGTCTGTCATCCAAATCCTCCCTAAAGATTTCTTCAGGGTACAGATTAAAAAGAGTGGGCGACAAAACACAACCCTGCCGTACTCCACGTTTGATGGATATTTTTTCAGTCGGACTGTCTTCAATTTGGATAGAGGCTACTTGATTGTAATATAAGTATTTCAGCAGTCTTATATCATAGTGGTCAAGTCCTGTTGCCTGTAGGCAATCGAAAAGTGTATCGTGTTGTACTCTGTCGAACGCCTTCTCGAAGTCGATGAAACAAACGTAAACATTCTTTCGGAATTCACAACTTTTTTGTAATAGAACGCGCATACAGAATCGTGCCTCTCTAGTTCCTAGGCCGTTTCTAAATCCAAATTGCTTATTACCCATCCTACTTTCGCATAGAAGGAATGCTCGGTTTTGTATAATTCGTAGACTCATCAAACTGAATAGTCTAAAATCGCTGCATTTGGTGGGCCTGCTTTTCTTTGGTAATGTTATAAACAGTGACTCTAACCAATCATCTGGTATTTTCCTTCGTTGTAAATTTTGTTGAAGAAAGTGGTTAAGCAGGCAATGCTTTCCTCATCCAAAAGTTTAAGTAGCTCAGCAGGGATTTGATCTGGTCCAGGTGCTTTATTGTTTTTGGCTTGCTGTATTGCCTTTTGACTTCCGAATTCAGTATACTGGGACCTCTGTCTAACTGGTTGTCACAGGCAGTATTTGGAGCATTTGCTCTAGAAGCATCGTCAAAAAGGTCAGTGATGTATCTCTCCTATTCTTTGCACTGTTGTTCGTGATCACAATTTTTTTCGTCCGCGCTTTTAAGTATGTGAGCATTTTTCTGTTTTCTAATACCGGCAGTATATTTAAGTTTCGTGTGGAGGTTGAAACTGTCAAATTTGTCCCACAGGTATTTAAAGTAGTTACCTTGTTTATTTAAAACTTTGACAAACTGCTTCATCAATAACTAATTAATTTTTGGAATGAGTGAATACGACATTGCGTAAAAAAACGTAAAAAACGCAAAAGGCTGTACGTATAATATAGTTTAGTATGTGTAATACACACACAAACGGCCCTGAACTTAAATGAAGTTTAAAATTATGCTAGACTCCATTTTGAGCGCTAGCTGCTGCTTCTGGCTGCCATTAATTACCTTTAAATACTTAATTGCCCCCCGAATTATTCTAGTAATGTGCATATAAGTTTAATTAGGCGATTATAAAGTGGATAATACGATATAAATTATCTAGTTACTGTTTTAGAGAATCTTAATGAAGAACATAGAACTGCGCTGTTATGAAAAGTGGTTAGAAATTGTATTTTACTTTATACATTATTCTGTTAGATTTAAGTATATTTACCGATTTTAATTCACCTTGTTAATTAAATTTTTAATGTATTTAGAGCAGTAGTGTAATATTATGTGGAAACTGAAAGTGGAGATACTTACTCTTTTTATTGAGAATTTATCAAAATTTCAGTTTAAAAATGTTTATTTTGATGTTTGGATTTCCACAACGATTTCCTGAATAGATATTTGAGTGTTTGTGTAATAGAAGTTTGTGATTGAAACCCTGAAAATCTAAATATTATTTTCGTTAATGTGAGTCAACTATTTTGCAACAATATGATCCCATTTCATATCTCCCCAATTTAAAAAAGGTCTCGAATTCATTCTTTATAGATCAGTTGATAAATCTGAACGGATCCAAACAATTAATAGTATCAAAAGCAAATCTTATTGTGGTACTGATAAACTATTCATAAAATTTTTCTTAAATCTCTCAAAAAATAATGTGTTGAAAGTCCTAGTCTCACTACTTAATAAAGGTTCATTTCCAAAATGCCTAAAAACAGCTATTATTATTTTTTTATAGGAGCGATGAAAAATATAATGGCTGCAAATATAGACCCACTGTCTTATTTTCTAAGGAATTCGAGCTATTTCTTTAAATTGGTTCCAATCTTACTTGGGAAATAAGAAACAACTGGTTAGAGCAAATGATGCTAACTCTAGCCACAAAAGCATTGCATGTCGATTGTCGGGACAAAGTCAGTATTGAATCCCTACTTTTTCTTTTATTTATAAATGACTAATTTAAAAATCGATAGAAATTTTTTTTTCTTTTTGCTGATGATATTAGTATCACCTCGACCAGTATGATTGATTCTGTTAAATTTCTTGGTATTTTTATACGCAGCAACCTTAAATGGTCCCCTCATATCGATTTGCCAAGTAAGAAACCAGCCTAAGCCTGCTATATATAATAAGATCTGTTTCGAAGGAAATCAATTTTACATTTTTCAAAACGACATATTTTTGTTCGAGTCTCATCTCCGATATGGTCTTCCTGAAACCTTTTGGGTTCTAGTGCAACTACCCAATCTGATGGTCTTTTTAAATTACAGAAAAGAGCGATACGGTATCTGTATGGTCTCAGAAGAACAACACTTACATGTCTTTCCAGCAACACCTAATCACGACTACGGGTACACGTAAACTCATCACCAATTACCATAAATACCCTCGTACATAGTACAAACTCATCACCGCCATAAAAGTAGGGTTTTCAAAATAGAACCTAAGAGATTGGTAAACTGATCACTGGCCTACCTGCACCCCGGATCACGTATAAACCATAAAATCCCAGCAAACGGCTAGTTTTTGGTAATTTCACAGAATAATCCAAATCCAGATGTCTTAAATGCAACTGCAATTTATTGGTTTTTATTTGGGAATTTCACAAAATTCTATTGATAGCTACCTAAAATCATGCGAAAAGAAAAATTTATCTTCATTTGCCCTTGTTTCTTCAACATTGATAGTGAACTGCTAATTGATTACGTCCTGAGCCAACGCGGACACAAAATAATGGTTATCAATAATTTCAAATTTCAATTGCGAAAGACTCTAAAAAAATCGAATTGCCATTTGTGGACTTGTGCGACGAAAGAGTGTAAGGCTAAATGTCATACAACTGGTGAGTAGAAATTTTATACCGTTTTTGTTTAGTTGTTTCGCACTAGTTTTCGTGAATCATCCTGATCAAACAGAAAAAAATCAGCGTAATTAAGTTTTTTAAGTTAACTGTATAAGATGTTTCTTGTAGGCAAGGCATAATATTACCTTGTTGCTGTTAAATTGTTAGTCACATTGTTATATATATATATATATATATATATATATATATATATATATATATATATATATATATATATATATATATATATATATATATATATATATATATACAGGGTATATAATTAAGTCGGCACCATATGTGAAACCTTTTTATTTTTAGTTTTATTAATTTTGTTATATAAAATAATTATGTTACATAAAAAGTTTTGAATCATCTAAAACCTAGAATACAATGATTAGATATTAAATTTTTTTAGTTGTATACGCGGTTTGTCAAAAAAATTAATTATGGATATTCTCAAGTTTTAATAAAATTCATGTTGTTTAACGAACCGCGTAAATGACTGAAGAATACTAATATGTGATTCTGATGATTGAAGTTCTAGATCATTCAGAACTAGAGAATAAATTTGTTTTCATAAAACTAAAAATAAACAAATTTTCCATATGGTACCGACTTAATTGGACTCCTTTTATATATATATATATATATATATATATATATATATATATATATATATATATATATATATATATACTGAAAAGCGATAAACGCTTTTTTGGGTGTGCAGCTGAAGATAGGACAAAGAAGTACTCTTTTTAGTCTATCAAGCTTTCGCAAATCTTTATTTGCATCATCAGGGTGCTACAATAAACAAAATTAGTACAAATTACAGAATAAAAATTATTTTGTATCTTATACTAATTGAGGTTAGTTGTCATGATGTTTATAAAATGAAATGAACAACTCATCTGACTCCTACAAATAATGGTGAAAACTAACCAAAAAATGTAAAAAAATTGCTTTTAAAAGCACTCTAATTGTGGGATCTTTGTACAAGTCATTGAAAGATAAAGTACAGGAAACTGTACTTAATCATTTTGATGCATTCTGTCACAAAAAATACATTGCTGATTACTTCAAATTTAAAAATTTCCGCCAATGATGCCATAAAATGTAAAGCTTTGCACGTGTAAAAAATTAAGTCCTTCGACTTCAATGCACTAATAGCACATTCACGTTTTTAGCTTTTCCTATTTTTTAGACATTTTATATTTAACTGCCTGTCCAAAATCGTCTATTATTTTCAAGATAGTCAAATAATACCAAAACAGTAAGACTTAGACCGAATGTATGCTTAAAAAATTATCTCGAGAATTCAATGAGAAATATAAAAATGCAATGAAAATCAAATAACGAAGTTGGGACTACTTCCGATATAAACAAAAATAGCACATGTTGACAAATATTTTCATTTTAAAGTTCACTATCGAAATCCTATGTAACTAAATTTTTAGTTCTCAAAACCATTTAGATTGGCAGATACGTCTAATAGGCCACACCGTGAGACGTATTAATATCAATCAAATTTTAAAGCAACTTGCTTAAAATAATTTCTGAATTTATTAAATTATCACATAAACGAGAAGTATAACAGGTAAGAGGCAATCTTTCGCATTAGAAACCAGGCAAAAATCCCGGTGATGAGTTTACCTATCTGCGGTCATGAGTTTACCAATCTCCAAAGGATGCCGGTGATCAGTTTACTATATCTCCGAGGGTCTAATAATTTTATGGGGGGCTATATAGTGATGAGTTCGTACACGTCCATGACTACTACACCAGAAATTCAACCTTTGATGTTTGTTTACCGATCCCATCCACTGAGTTAGTAAAGACATCTATATTATATTCTGCAAAAAAACTATACAACCATCTCCCTTTACAACTTCAATCTGCAACATCTTTCCGTAAAATGACAAAAGCGTATCTATCTGAAAGACCATATATTATTCAGTAGAAGAGTTTCTTAATGAATAACTTAGAAATTACAGTACATTAATGTACAAGTAACTAAAGTATTTTTAACAAGAGAAATCATAAGATTTCTTACCTGGCGAAACTGAATTCAAATCATTACCACTGTGCTTTCTACAACTTGCAAAGCAAATAGATTGATGAATTGGTCAGCAAGGGAATCTAAAATATGCATTCCACAAGCCGTTCAACATGGTCAAAATTCGTAGTGAATTCAGTTTCTGGTACTCCAAACAGGGTGAAGAAATAAAACATAATGACCGCCATAATACCGCCATTATGTTTTAAAGTATTTTTATATATATTTGGGTATCATACGCAGCAACTTCAACTTATTATTCGTAAGGTTTTATTATGCAATTTGCCATTTATTTAAAAATTGTTTACTCATAAAGTTTTTCATAAAATTGCATAATTTTCAGTAATAATAAAGCATATCTTTAATTATAATTCTTGTATAATAATGTTTTAGCTATTGTGCGAAGATGCAGATGTGTTTGTCCTTACAACTTGTCCTGATGCCTTCGTTTCGCGCACCAGTCATATTTCGCTGGTTTTTCCTTTGGGAAATAAGTTTTGTCCTTAGGGAAATAGGTTCACTTTTCTATACTTCTTTTGAAGGACCACCCAGAAAACTGGGACAAATGAAATTTTCGCAAAGAACGTTTTAACAAGTCTATTTAAACAATTACCACAACGTATTTTGGACGCCCATAGCTTGCTCACGACAGCTGATTTACGAAATTTAAACGTTGTTGGGGTAAAATCGCTTATTTGGATAAAACTCGCTTGCGTAAAATTGATACACTAGTTTCTACTTTATTTTTACTGAAACAAGCTTACAAACAACTGATTACAAAAAATGTACTTCTACTCTCAAATAAAGTCTATAGCCATCTTGATCTTCTTCTTCTTTCTGCGCGTCTGCTGTAACTTTTCAACCAAGGGTGTGGACAACTGCACTCACTCTAACCGCAACTGCTCTCATGTTTAATTTTCCGTAACAGTCGTCTTGAATTTGTGTGCAGAAAAAACTAGATAACTTGTCGGTGATGCAATATTGACACGAACTGAGTAAAATTATTAATATTCCGACTGTGTTAAACTTTAAACTTAAAGAGCTTGGAGCTCACCCAATGCTGTTTTCGAACTGATGTCAACTCGCCCCATTGAATCACACTCAGCTCATAAAGGTTTCTTAAAACTAAGAAATCGCTCCCCGACCCTCGACGTATGTAAAGGATCTGTTTACATTTACATTACCTTCAACTCCCCTTTCATTGGTAAAACTACCTGAGAAGGATATTTTTCAACTTTCCTTTCTGTTTAGATTTTTCGAATGATTTAAACCGATAATTTGAAAATTATAGTCCGTCTAGAAAGTATCCGGAAAAACGAAAACTCATTTACTTATACAACCTCTATTTAAATCCAAAACTAAACGTCCAGGTACACCCGAAACTAGGTCAAGGCCATAATTTTCCGTAATGGTGTTCAGGCCTGTAAAACTGACCGAATCAAACCTTCTTTATCTCGTGGCGCTGCTCGTTCCACTTCAATCTTTATCAGTCCCCATACGTTTTCAATGGGGCTGAGATCTGGAGATGCTGCTGGCCACGGAATTGTTGCCAAATCGTGTTCTTGCATCCAAGCTTGAGTATATGCAGAAGTATAGAATCTTGCATTATCTTGCTGAAAACGCCACCCCTCTGGATATAAAACATGAGTCGTTTCAAGAAGAAAACTATATAGGATGTCACAATATTTCGCACTATCAACAGTACCATTAACTATACAGGGAGGTGTAGCACCACGCTGAGATATTGCTCCCCAAACCATTATTTTAGTGGAAAATTTGGAAATTTGAACGGTAACATTTTCTCTTGAGAGGACTTTTAGATGATTTGCACCAAGCTGGAAACAACTTTTATCAGATATAAAGACATTATTAAAATTATCTTCTCGAAAAGTTGACAAAAATCTATTCTTCGTTGCTTTTGCAGAGGTCATTGTAGGGATTTTTTTTTTGGATTCCTTGAGTTGTAGCCTTGCTTTTTCAGTGACATGCGGACAGTTTCTAGACACACTTTTATTCTTCGTTAATTTCCAAATCTCTTCGCTAATTTTCGAAACCCTAGGCGCGGATATTGTCATCCTAAAGCCACTAAAGCATTTAAATTGTTTCCGCGAATCTTACGCGGTCTACCCAAAACTGGTCTATGTCTCATATCTATGCCATTTTTATCCTCTTTATTCTCTCATATACTGCACTTTTCCTCCAGTTCAGTCAATTGCATTAATTTTTTAACGTTTCGGACACCCTTTCTATACAAATATTCCACCACTTTTCTTTTTTCTACTTGCGACATTATTTCACAAATCTTAAGTCTGTTTACAAACAACAATATTTGACAAATGGTGTCGTCATGCGATTTTGTCCATAACCTACTATCGGTAAAACCTACTTGATGCATTACTTTTGTCTTAAAAAGTTACAAAAAGAAAATTTATTAAAATTAGGAAAAATATAAAATTCCGGATACTTTCTAGATGGACTATACTAATGATCGTTTTATTGTTTTGATTTTTTGACGACTTTAGAAGCTTATGTCTAGAAAGTTCTTTTGAATACAAGCTGTTGGCGCCCCTACATATTATTAGATGGTACAAAACCATGGTAAAATATTAAATGTTGTTGTTTCGCAACAGCTACCACTAATGATAATATAAAGTATACCGAAATATATCTGACTTTCTGACTTAAAAAAAAGGGTAAGTACACTTGGCTTTGATTAATTCAGCTGCTGACAAATTAATCGCCTTTTGTTGTATATAACTGGTCAGCTGTGAACAAAAGTGGATTAAAATATATATTTGTAAGACTCTAGAAAACAATAGTTGGTAATAAATATCTTAATTATACATTTTTCTTGATATTTGTAAATCAAAGAAATCTGATTTTTATTCTCCCTAAAAATAAAACCCTACTTTATATTCTAAACTGACAAAATACAAACGAAAACACGACATTAACCTGGTTTATTTCTAGAAGCACACCTCCGAGGAGGTATTATGAACCACCCTGCTGTTTCGGGATTAAAATTCAGATTGACGCATGTCATCGCGCCACTATCGGCGCCCATGGGAGTTCTTTTAAACCCAACGACTTTTGTAATAGAACAAAAAAAAAAAATGAGATTTATAGGCGCCAAGGCGGCAAGATGCGGTGCCTTTGAAAATAACCTCATCACCTGAAAAGAATCCTCGCTGTCAATTTTTAAACGGTTGTCAAAACGACTTGTTCCGGACAGAACTCTGTAGGGGGTGGTCGGGTGATAATTTTGCGTAACGAATTATATCACAAAAGGTTTATACAAAGAAAGTATAAATCCGTTCTTCTAAGCAACATTAATTTTACTAATGTAAAAAAAAATTAAAATTAAAGATATCTTTAAATACTCTTATAAAGTAAAATTACACTTTCAACAATGACACAGATAATTTATGGTGGTATGTTAAATTTGAGTTTTTATCATTATTCTATCGTATAATAAATTAAAATTAATTTTCGTCCGTATGTTCAAATATCAAACCTGCTTAATGCCATCCATTTTAGAACAAAAGCACATGTTTGTATTATCCACTGATCTGTTGCATATTTCTTAAAATCAGCTCATCTTTATATCCGAGGAATTTTTCTTCCTCTCTTATATTTACATGATCAACAGTACAAATAACAATTCTCTATTTATTTCATCTGATATCATTTTGGCAGATTCTATCGTTTGCAAATTTCCATGTAAGTTTTGAAGTTATCTACAGTTTTTACATTATAAAAAAAAACCAAATTAGCAACTGCATCAAAGTAGCTAAAATTTATCCAGGTACTAACATCGGATCTGATTACAATAGGGATATTCACTAATTTTTAAATATTGTTAAATTCAATAGGTTATAACATATATAAAAACATAGCAAACATAAAATTGTTTAAAAATATATATTTCTTAAGATAAATCAATTCTTAATTTCAATTCTGATGGAGGCTAGAAAAACGGCTCCTCGCAGCGAGGCTACGGTGTGTGACGTCAGCAGTCGTATCGACAACTTGTTTTGTATACGTATTTACGAAGTGTGACCAGTTCTTTAAGTATTTAATCACTGATAATGAAGCCAATTAAGTGGTGTTTTGTTCCTGGGTGTCTAAATACATCTAAAAACAATTCTGAGAAGATTTTTATTACAGTTCCAAACAATTTAACACCATATTCACATAAAATTGTAAAACCACAGGTTTTTATATCTATACCTCGGAGGAATACTCTACAACATTATGTCCATTTTTTCAATTTTGACAATTTTACAGACTAATAATTAACTTTTATAACTTTATTTAAAGGAATAGAGCACTAGGTCCTAAACCATTTGCTGATAAAGAAAGTGACCTTTAAAAGAACACCAAGTCCATTTTTACTTAGAGGGATAAAACACCAATGTTTTGTCCCTCTACGTATGTGAATTACCGCCGCGCATATCTCTATGATGAGAGGTAGACTGTTAGTGATCTTATAATAATACTTTTGCTATTTATGGTGTGTTTACAGTGGTTTGTTACTAATAATAAGAACCATGAACCATAATTCTCGTAGGAGAAAGATTCTTGAAGTACCTACTAAACAGTTCTGCAAATTCTTCTACTGCATTTACAGGTAAGCTACCTTTTTGCTCATTATTTTTAAATTATTAAAAAACATAACCTCAAAAGGATAATGTAGTGATTTGATACCAACCTTAAACTAGCAATATTATTAAATCTTTTACAACCAATATTATACGCTTGTTCAATTTCAGAATCAAATAATACACCAAGCAATGATTTTTTAAATTAAGAGCATATTATTAGAGATGCCTTGAGTTGTAATGAATGATATAGAGAAAAGTTCTGATAAACTATTCGTAGTGTAAATGAAATAAGATCTGCATTACTAAAATGGGCAGATACCGTCATTCCTGACAGTAGCATAGAAGAAATCATACTACGGTCTTACAAATGTTATGGCCAGAATAAAAATGTTAGCATTAATACTTGTTTAAAAAAGTAAAAATTATCATCCAGAAGTTTCTAGTAAAGAGTGATACCCATATGGAGGCGGACACTGTCCATGCACTGATAGAGCGAAAGAGAAAAAACTTAACATTTCTATTTACACGCCCTGGGACTGGCAGCAGTTAGTCAGACAAACCTCAATGAAATATACCGTACATACTATGGAACTAGAAGAATTTAAAAATTTAAGTTCTTTGTATGATGTCAAAACATCTTAAAATCCGCCTTTGAATAATAGAAAAGAAAAATTAACAAACAACAAGTTCTTCTGTCAAACTGTGTTTAACTGCAAGTTAAACAAAACAGCATTGGAACTATGTTTTTAAAAAGTAATTTTCATGACGAAAACCAGGAGATTGACCTTGTTAGGTTTCGAAGGCGACACCTTACATTGCCAAAAGATTTGCAACTGGTATCACAAAGTCCAATATTTATATCACAACAAAAGTATAACGATCTATTGGCATTACTGTCAAATGTTCCTACATTTTGCCATGATTTTTATCAAAACTTAAAGCATACCTACTAGTAATACTAATAGTGACTATCCAGAAGGAGACTTACTTGAGGATGACTGAGTGGTTTGTACCTAAAATGCCATTTTTACATACATATTTGTATTTGTAAAGGTAAATTGTATGGTTAAATAAATTTTGTCAGTCAAAGTCAAATAGGATTGTAGTTGTTATTGAATACCCCATACTAATTCTTACAGTACAATAACTTTATTAGATGGATACAACACCATGTCCGTTAAAAGGGTTAAAAAACACAGGAACAAATTTGTTTTTAATTATAACAAATGTATTATGTAAATAACAATAAACAGAATGTTCTAGTAAAATATTGTTTCGATATCTTAATAAAGAGCTGCAGCAATAATACTTTTTGGTGAAAAAAAGTTTAAAACTGCTCTTCTGTAAAGTTTTAAAAATGAACATAGTGTTGATTCCTTCCGAGGTACAGATATTTGCATTTATTTTATTTTCTAACTTCCATAATAACTACCTTTTCTAGTTTTTCCCTCTCTTTGTAGCAAACACCACTTATTTGGCTTCATTATCACTGTATAAATACTTAAAGAACTGGTTACACTTCGTAAATACGTATACACAACAAGTTGTCGATTCGACTGCTGACGTCACACACCGTAGCCTCGCTGCGAGGAGCCGTTTTTCTAGCCTCCATCAAAATTAAAATTAAGAATTGATTTATCTTAAAAAATATATATTTTTAAATAATTTCATGTTTACTATATTTTTATATATTTTATAATCTATTGAATTTAATTGAATTTAACTATATTTAAAAATTTGTGAACATCCCTATTCCGGAGTAGCTTAAGCACAATTAAAATTAAAAAGTTGATCAGAAAGAAGTCACACGAAAATATTGATAGAGCCCAACCACAAGACGAGTAAGTTACGGAAACAGTTCAAAAACAACTGAACGAACTGACCTTAGTTTTGGGAAACATCGATAAAAATGTTGATAAAGGCTTAAACAAAACTATAACTACAGTAAAGGAATACTGCAAAAGGAATTTCGGCAGTTTGAAGTTAAAAAGAAGGCTTGGATGACAGAACACATTTGATTTGATGGAACAACTGCCACTAGCGAAACAAAAATATTATAAAAGCATATAAAAAGGAATTCGATATAAAATACGAGAAGTAAAGAGTCAACTTTACTTCTCGTATTTTATCTAGCCAAATAGTATCATAAAATTGAAAAACTCGAAAAGAGTTACGATACGTTTCATATATAAAAAAGTAAAAGAAGCGACTGGTATTTTAAATAAGAGATGACCTGCTACACGATGAATATAATAAAGTAATATTTGAAGTATAAGACAAACTGAAAGAATAAGAAAATTACCTCCGGATATAAATATCTGCGATAGAACCCTAAAATTACGCAAGATGCATTAACCAAGATGTTGTTACGATAAATAATGACGCATAATATGATTCAAAACTGTAAACATGTTTTTCTAATAAGTATTTTTCTAGTAGGCAAAACCAGTTCCATGGCGTTCGAGAGCATTCAGCAAGGGTCGTCGACCGAATTCTAGTAAATTCGCCGCTCAGCTGAAAGACCAGTCCGCGTGACCTTCTCGTCTATTCAAAAGGAATCGACGAAAATGTAGATAAATTATATCATCACTTGGAAACAGCAGCAACAGCATCACTTGGAAAGAAGAAAGTAACGAACACTAACATATCAGAAAAGAGAACCCCATAGTTTAGAGAGAAAGTGAAGACAAAATGTGGAGAAAATGAGGAAGCCTTTTTACAATACAGAACACAACAAACATAATAGGCATACAACCACTATAATCGAATTAAAAATGAAAAGTATACTTTAGTCAGACAAATAAACAAGGAACCTCTGGCAGAGCTTCTCAAAGCATAAACTACGAGGAACATAAAAAAATATTGAGATTGATCAGAGGCCAAAGAAAAGGAATGAACGAACTAATAAATACGAAACACAGTATTTAGGTACGGAAAGCTCGAAACAGAAGTAAAAGAGTTGTGTAGCAGAAGTCTCCAACAACGCCAGATGATATAAAAAAGAAAATAAGAGAAGATTTTAATAATATTAACTTACAAATATTAAGAAATGTGGCTTGGTCATCTGAATATCGGTTACAAACTTGTATAAACGTTGGAGGTTAACGTTTTGAACATTTACTTTAGACTTATTTCCTTAATATCACATTAATTGTTACATTCATTGCATATTGTTATGGTTTATATTTTGTATTAGTCATTTATTGAATAAAAATAGTTCTAAGGTATAGAAAATGCTTCACAAAAACGAAAGAGTATCATAAATAAAATATTTTGAAAAAATAAAACATGTTTATTGTAAAAATGAGGTTTTACATTAAGAAAATATGAGCACATCGCAATTTTTTTTAATATTTAACCCTGTATACGAATATTCGTCAACGGTTTCCGTTAAACTTAATTTAAAAACTAGAATATATTGTTTACCTTATTATGTAAAAATAATTATTTATGTATTTTTTCTTTATATATAGGGTGTTTATTTCATAGCGATATCGAAATAAAAATGGTCAAAACTCGTTAAATACCCTGTATAGTAATATGAAACTTAATATTGTAAGCACAGGAGTTATGAGAAGAATCTAAAATGAGAAACTATACAGGTTATCCAATTTAAAAAACTGTATATTTGCTTTACCACGTAGTTGTTAATCGCCCTTTAGAATTTAACATATTATCTAGGCCTGGAGAATATAATTGCCTTCATTTTTTCTAAATAACTTTTTTGGGATTCTCTACCATAATGGAACTATCCACCAATGTTGCATTAAAAACTCACCATGTATGTATATAAAAAAGAAAAATATTTTTAATATTTTTTTAATAATATCTAAACATAATTATTTTATAGAATTGTAAAAGAGCGTTTCATGATTATAACAGAGAAGCAAATGTTAAATATTTGATTTGTTTACCAAGCATCCATAAGTGGTTTTCTATTTTATAACTGAAAACTGCTTTATAAATGAATTGGTCACAAAACTTCGAAAGGTTTAGTCTGTACATAAAGAGTCTTAATTATTTAACATTTAAATTTATGCAAATTGAAACTAGATGAATATATTAAACTAATATTATTTACTGTACGAGGTGAGTGTATTTTAAAAGCGTTTTAATACGGTTTTGATCTGAAAAAAAGGAAGTAGAGTTTTTGTAACAATTTTATTTATACGTGAAAGACCACGTAAAAATAAAACACATTTGATCTTATTGGCACCAATGACACCAATATTCAGGTACTTATCATATTATAAAAAGAGAAAAGAAAACCCAGACGAACAGCTTACAGTGCAAAACAATCCCGTCGAATGGAAAATAGAAATACCTAGGAGTCACAATGGATCAAGGACTAACCTTCACGCAATATGTGGACCAAACCATCTAAAAAACAACCACAACCAGAGTGGCAATAAGAGAACTCATAGGTAGAAAAAGCAAATTAAGACTAAAAACGAAAATAAGACTGATTAACAGCATCATACTTCCAATAATAACATATGCATCTCTCGCATAGGGACACATAAATAAATCAAACAAAAAAGGATACAAGCAGCTCGTAATAACAGCCTCAGAGAAGCGGTAAATATACCTGTTCAGAGAACTGAAACAAGTAAGGGTGATAGACATGATGGAAGAAAAGGCCAAAACAAAGTTTGCTGAGCTAGAGAACCACCCAACCCAGATACTGTGAGAGATAATAAGATATGATGCGTTCCATCGATGGAAGCACAAAAGACTAAAATACCAAATCCTGGCCAATATATAAAATCTAGAAAATCGTAGCTCTATCAACAGAAGAAAAACTCAGCACATAGCACTAGCAAATAATGACTAACTAATGATAACACTTTTCAGACATCTCTCAAAAAAAAATTACAAAAGCGTAAAAGACGACTTCGACCACAAAAAAAATTACAAAACTACTAACAAAAAGAGATAGCAGGAAAAGAGCGCCTTACACTAATCTGCTTTGATTGGGATAGAATATTGTGTTGGAGTTCTTGTACCCAGGACTTGCACACGACAAGCACTTTGCTGAAAGAGAGCCCTTATCGTGCATCAGAGTGCTATAGGGGGGAAAGGGATAGTCTGGAGCATTGGGGAGCGGTGGAGTGACTTCTGAGTACAAGAGTTAATCATCCTTGCCCCAATAAATTGTAACACCCGAGTGTCATTCTTAAGGTGTATACAAGTCTCACAGGCTGGGTTAAATTAAATTGCTTGCTTACTTGCTTCATATTCAACAAGAAGCATTTGCATTCTGGTTCCAGAAGTTTGCCACCAAACACGACCGTTGTGGACCTGATGTCCGAGGTGCTTTTTCAGTTGTAGAAACACGTGATAGTAATTGCTAGATCATACCTGTATGGATGATCAAATGGTCCTTAACTAAATGATATGATGAATAAGGGCGTATATAATGAATGGGGCGTAGAGTTGTGTTATAGAGGTAGTACCTTTTATCGGAACGACCACATCAAGCGTCATAGATGGGAGATGGTTTTTGATAACTGGTCCTCATAAGACAACTAACTCTCACTTATGGCTCCACGTGCCACACCCCGGGCAACTGCATTGGTCTGCAGGCTAAACTAAGTGAGGGTAGCCAGATATGGCAAGAATTTCACCAAGTGATTGCCGGTATAAGCAATCTCCCACTTACCGACCAACAACTTCGGGCGGATGAGTTAGTAAGTGGTAGGACACTCTTTTGTCCTAGGGTTGAGAAATCGGCCTCAAAGGCGGATGAACAAAAAAAACTGTCAACGGCATAAGAATGTAGAAGGCAAGGAGAAGTCACTACATTAAAGATTCTACACAGATATCTCTAGTACAATTGTCATGACTGTACAAAAAAGTACCTCTGTTAGTGATCATGGATATCGGAGGCCAAGATCCGACAGGGGAGAAAATCACACATAGACCACAGGGCTTCTCAGGTCGATATCAAACGAAATCCCTGTGAAATACTCATTAGCAACAAATCGTCCAAAAAGAAGACTAAAATCGACAGAAACTGTATGAAGATAGGCACGTGGAATGTTAAGTCAATATACCAAGCAGGAAAGTCAATAACGTCATTCAGGAAATGGAAAGAATTGACATAAAAATATTAGGACTGAGTGAGACTAGATAGCCCAATTCAGGTGACATAGTAGTAGGCCAAACAAAAATATACTACTCTGGTAATAACAATGACGCAAATCACTGGAACGGAGTAGCGATATTAGTTGACAAAACTACCCAGAAATTTGTAACTGGCTTCTTACCCATCTCGGAGAGAGTTATGATGGTAATACTAAAAACAGCTCAATCTAATGTCAATATAATTCAAGTATATGCTCCCACAGCAGAAAAGTCGGATGAAGAGCTCAAACAGTTTTATAATGAATTACAACAAGCTTTAGAAGTAACCAAGTCTAGAGACGTTACAATAGTCATAGGAGATCTAAATGCAAAAATCGGTAGAGGAAGTCAAGGTGATTTTATTGGAAACTTTGGACTGGGCACCCGTAACGAGAGAGAAGACAGATTGGCTCAATTCTGCCAAGAGACCGATTTTATTGTCGCGAATACCTATTATGATCTGCCGCCCAGGAGACCCTATACATGGAAATCTCCAACAGACAACCAACATAACGTCATCAGAAACCAAATTGACTACCTTCTCATCTGCAAACGATACCGAAATTCCATAAAATCAGTAAAATCATACCCCGGAGCTGATGTGAGATCAGATCACAACCCAGTTGTAGGAAGGTTTAGAATTAATCTAAAAAAGCTTGTGACTAAAACTAAAGTAGAGAGGGTACAAGTATCCCGTTTGAGAGATCCATCAACAAAAGAGCAAGTCACACTAAAAATTAAAGAAGAGCTCACCAAAATAGAAATTATTCCTACTGAAGATTCGAACGGGAAATGGCATATGTTAAAAGATGCTCTTATACGCACATGTGGGACAACACTAACAGCTAAGCTGATCAAGAACAAAAATGAATAAATGACCGATGAGATTCTGGATCTCATGGAAGCAAGGAGATAAAACCAAAGACAAAAACATGTATAATATTATACACACAGAAATAAGGAGAACGATCAGAGATGCAAAGGAAATTGATTGAACAGTTGGTAGAGAAACATGATAACTTAAACCTTCATAAAAAAATTAGGGAAATAACAGGCAATAATATTAAGAAAAAATCAAATATACTGCTGGATAAAAACGGCAAAATAATTATAGACGTCGGTGAAAGGCTTAAAAGATGGTAGTAATATATTCAAGAGCTATTTAAAGACGAACGGACTAAGATAGTACTAGAGCAGGAAAAAGTTCGACAACGGCCCAGACATAACAGAAGATTAGGTATTAGAGGCGATAAAGCGAACATAGAACAAAAAGGCAACAGGTCCTGACGAAATACCTGTAGACATAATACGGTTAATAAAAGAACAGCAACTTGGAATTTTGGTCGACTTATTCAATACAATATACAGTACAGGAATCATTCATAGAGATTGGCTGATGTCAACATTCATAACATTACCAAAAAAACCAAATGCAAAAGAATGCCAAGACCACCGGATAATAAGTTTAATGAGTCATACGCTCAAAATATTTTTAAAAATTATACACCGGAGAATACACAACAAACTTGAGCAGGACATAAGTGACACACAATTTGGATTTAGAAATGCACTGGGAACGAGGGAAGCCCTGTTCGCTGTGAATGTACTTGAGCAAAGGTACATGGATATTATTTAGCCAGTATATATGTGTTTCTTGGATTACAACAAAGTATTTGGTAAGGTCAGACATAACCGTCTTATCGAATTACTTGAAAAGAAAAATTTAGATATGAGAGACATCAGGATCATTAGCGCTATCTATTATAATCAGATCGCTTTGGTAAAACAGAAGAACGTCTTGTCAAATGAAATACAGATTAAGAGGGGAGTCAGGTAGGGCTGTGTCCTGTCTTCTACTTTGTTCAATTTATATTCAGAGGAAATAGTCCAGGAAGCACTAGAAGAACTAACTATGGGAATAAAAGTAAATGGCCGACCAATCAATAATATACGGTTTGCCGACGACACTATTTTATTAGCGAAATGTCTTGAGAATTTACAACAAATGGTTGACAGAGTGGTAGAAGTCAGTGAAGAAAACGGACTGTCCCTAAACACAGAAAGACACAATTTATGGTAATTACAAAAGCCCAACAGCCAAGAAAACATAACAATACATTGAGAACAAATTAAAAAAGTTGAAAAATATAAATATCTGGGTACAATAAGGAAAATAATGAGTACACAGAAGAGATAAAGGCAAGAATAGGACAGGCAAGAAATTCTAACAAACTGAAAAAAGTACTCTGCAGCAGAGACATTTCAATTTCTTTAAAGATAAGACTTCTGAGATGCTTCATGTTCTCCGTATTATTTTATGGGTTGGAGGCTTGGACATTAAAGAAAGATGTTTTGGACAGATTAGAAGCCTTCGAGTTATGGGCCTACAGAGAAATATTAAGAAAAAGTTGGGTGGATAAAGTCACAAATGTCGAGGTGTTGAGAAGAATGGGAAAAGATAAAGAGGTTTTAAATACAATTAAAGTCACAAAACTGCAATATCTGAGACATGTCATGAGGGCTGAGCGTTATAACTTGCTGCAATTAATAATACAAGGAAGAATACAAGGAAGAAGGAGTCGGGGAAGAAAACCCATCTCCTGGTTAAACAATTTGAGAGCTTGGTTTAACTGCACTTCTGCTGACCTCTTTAGAGCCGCGGTATCGAAAGTGCGAATTGCCATGATGGTTGCCAACCTTCTTAGAGGAGATGGCACATGAAGAAGAAGAAGAATCCGATCCTCGTCCTGAACATTCTGTTAGACATCTTTGAAAGCTACACCAATTTTCGGACTATTCTATCATTTATAACGCATTGTCTGCGTACTTCTCAAATTTGACACTAACAAAAATAACAGCGCATATTTCAGAGTTGGCAAGATTTAAATCGATGGAGGCATTTTAAATACGCACTTTATAAGCAATTTTATAACAGATCAATTGCTGCTGCGATGAGACTGAGATTTACTGAAAGGTGCAAGAATATATACTAGTAAAAATCACGCATCGTAGGGTAAGAAAGATTTCAAAAACAATTAACAAATAATAAATATTTCAAATAGGTAAAAATGTTTTTTAATTCATCGATTCATCGGATTTATTAAAAGTAATAATAGACTGGGGCAGTTAATAAAGAGCTTCGGGTTATAATTAAAATGGAAATCAATATCTAATATTGGTGGATAATGTGTTTATCCAGTCGAATAAGCCATACTAAATTCATAATTGCTTAAAACAGGATACAATTATGACTAAGTAAACAAGTTTTTTCCCATATTTTTTAATAATAACATATTTATTACATATTTATTTCTCTATAACTGAAACAAAATATGTGTTGTTAAGTACTTTTATGTTATTATATACTAAGTGACATATAAATCCGAACACCCAGTTTAAATGATTTTATTTCAATAAAATTTGGTATAATTTATTTATCTTACTGAAAAAAACAAGTGATAAAGTTTTTAGCCTTATCAGTTGGAGATTCCGGTTTTTATACTTTTTGTTTTTAAATTCACCAACAATCTAAAAATGAATATTTCAGCCGCAGTAAAGATCCAAATTTGGCGGATTGTGATTCTTGACATTTTTTACGATTGGTTACGATGCCTAGAGTACGGAGACCTGTACGATTTCGTCAACTTAGTGAGTTTGATAGGGGCCGTATAATGGGACTTCGGGAAGCTGGACTTTCTTTTTGGGAAGTTGCAGTTAGAGTCAAAATAGAAGGAAAGCGAGGAATTGGAAGAAAAAAATTGTCCTGGTTACGTAATATCAGAAACTGGACAGGACTTGGATTTGAGGAACTCTTAAGAACAGCTGAAGATAGACAAACGTTTGCCACCATAACCGCTAACCTCCATTGATGGAGACGGCACTTGAAGAAGAAGAAGCAGTTAGAGTGCAAAGAAGTGTAGACACCGTGGTTAGGTATTGTCAGGCATGGCTTCAAGAAGGTCGTACGCAAAGAGCAAGGGCCACTGGACGCCGCGGTAGAACAACAGACCGTGAAGATCGCCGCTTAAGATCATTGGCCTTAAGAGACTGTTTCTCCACTACCAGCTCCATTGCAAATGAGTGGTTTGCAGATCACGGAAGACCTCTTGGCATGCGAAGTGTTTACCGACGAATGAGAAGTTTTGGCCTGTTTTCATACCGACCACACTGGGTCCTTCCTTTAACTCCAGAAAACCGCCGTAATTGCCTTAAGTGGTGCAGAGAACGGTCACTCTGGAATCAGGAATGGAACAGTATTGTTTTTAGTGACGAGTCTCGATTTTGTTAAGGCGTGCACGATGGTCAAGCGAGGGTTAGAAGGCGACGTGGTGAAAGGAGGAATCCACAGTTTTTTTTTGAAAGACATGTTCATCACACTGTTAGAGTTATGGTTTGGGATGCTATAGCTTATGGTTCCAGGTCACCTTTAATCTTTATCAGAGGTAACATAAACGCGCAGCGTTATATCCAAGAAGTTCTAGAACCCCACCTTTTACCCTATCTTGACACCCCGGCAAATCCAACTTTCCAACAAGATAATGCCCGACCACATGTTGCAAGAGTCACAATAGACTTCTTTCAACATACTGATGTCACATTGTTAGCATGGCCACCAAGATCTCCCGACTTATCCCCAATTGAGCACGTGTGGGATATGATGGGTTGGAGATTTCTCAATTTGCAACGTCCTCCTCAGACTCTACAAGCACTTCGAGAGGAGTTGGTGGTTGACTGGAATGAGATAAAACAAGAGGACATTGACCACCTGATCAGAAGCATGCCTAGGCGCGTTGGAGAATGCGTAACACATCGGGGTGCATCCACACATTATTAAAGGTAAAAGGGCTTTAAAGCAATGTAATCATTTTAAAATTTTAATCATTTACTTATTATGCTTCAATAAGTACTTATACAAAATTTTATTAAAATAAAATCATTTAAACTGGGTGTTTGGATTTCTATGTCACTTAGTATATATATATCTACCAGGGTGGATATGTTTTAAGGTGGATGTGAGAGGTGGCATTCTGATTTTTGCAGAAAAAGTTGTGTAATAACTACAGTAATAATAATCGACGACCAACAACTTAGAAATAATACCTATAGAAATAGAATCGCCTCAAAAAATATACATAAATATCTAGATATATTCCTCCAAATCAAATTATTGATGAACGAGAACTATAATTATTCGCCTAAAGGTCGAATAATAGAAAAGATAATCAATTCACAAAATCTAAATATACTAAACGATGGAAGAGCCACTAGATTTGACATTCACACAGGAAATTCGACAGCAATTGATTGAAAATGCATCAGCTGACATTTTACTGTCCTTCTACGTAGAAATTGTTTTAAGAGCGTTGTATATTTTCATGATTGATTCGCCCTGGAACTGAAGATGACCTTCAGGCCTTTCAACCCATCGAGTTTCACAAATACATTGGACAGCAGCCTCCAGTTCCTTTATTTGTATTCACTAACTTATCAGACAGAGCTAATGCAACAACAATATTCACTTTGATATTTATTATAGATAAATTATAAAATGTAGCACACAGTCTCAATAATTATAATACATATTCAAATTACAAACAACCAATTCGTAGACAAAACTGAAGATAAGAAATACCTAACACAAAATAAAAATGTGCTGATTTCGTGCGAAAAGTCATGTCATGTACATTGAATAAGCAATAATGTGTGGGCGGAAATTCTATCTCATCGATAATCGAACGATTCTCTGGCACTCAAATGACGAATTGACAAAATTTAAAAATTGCGTAACTCTGAATTCGTGGATGTCTTAGTCGAGGTATTGTATTTAGAATTGTTGATTTTTTTAAAGAGCAGTTTAAAACGACTTCCGTATAATTCTACACTTACCAGTAGAATAAATGAGTTTGAATCATTTCAACTCTTGACTTCCTGCTTATAAGGTTGATGGGTTTTAAATTATTTTTTTAGGATTATTTGATTCATATTTAATTTTGTTTTGGGGGTGGTCATGACCCCCGTAACCCCCCTCCCATTGGATCCGCCACTGCCTATTACGATTATTATATGTATTTAATATACATTACCTTTTATTAAATGAAAATACACGTTAAATACAATAAACTTTAGTCTTGTTCTGAAGCTATTTTCTTGTGGCATTTTAAATTAATTACTATTTAAATGGGAATAAGCCACAATTAAAGGTTAAAATACGTTTATTGACGTTTCAATTTCCACTTCGGAAATCGTTCTTTCATTTCAAATTTCATTCAAATTCAAATTCAAATGGAAATTCAGAACGATTTCCGAAGTGGAAATTGAAACGTCAATAAACGTATTTTAACCTTTAATTGTGGCTTATTCACATTTAAATAGTAATTAACAATAAACCTTAAAAACTTTATATCAGAGAACTAAAGACCGGTCTAAACAAATATATTTCCAAAAAGCAGCTAATTTTGAAAAAAAAAAACAAGTTTTTATTCAATGGTAATTCACCTCTTAATCATCTGATAATTAAGTGAAAATAAAATAAACGTTACCACATGTACTTCTAAAGTATCAAAAGATTAAAACTACTTTGTATATTTTCAACAGATCGATCAGTCAACAGTTATCCTTTTACCTGGGCTATGCTTAGCATTCTTGTATTGGTTCAGCAGAATATATTACCTTTTGTAAAACTAAATTTGTTCAACTAATATTGTCACAATTGCTGAATTCTATTCACTTGGAATTTTATTTCAACTATAGCCTTAACTGTCGGCCGAGCAGACACGCGAGGTCCCGGAGCGGTAATAGTATACACGCGTCGAATACATCGGACTCCCGTAGACTCCTAAATGCTTCTTAAGAACTCGAAGAAAAAGAAAACCGGGAGCTGTAATTGCTACGTATTAATTCAATTTCATAACACTTCCGGTAGACATAAAGAAACCCTTTGGGTATGGTCCGGATGCTGGGTCCTATAGTGAAGTGAATTACAGGTCTTCACCCTGTAATTTGGACCACAAAGGATACTTTGTAGTATTTGACACGGGGTGGAAACCTTCCATAAAAAGAGGTAAAGTGGGATTTGGCCGCTCGCGCTACGATCTATGAGGGTGTACCGAAAGCAACGTACTATATACATCTGTCTGTTTTTCCGTTATTATATCGTTAACAGTCGAAAAGTGTACCAACATTGTGTGATTCGAATCGCACAAACAAAACTAAACGATTCAATATAAAGTTCTTAGACTCTTTGAGTGTATACATTTTTTCTTTTCTTTTCTAAAGCAATAAACGCCCACTTCTGCAATGTGCTTGGTATTAATCCGCTTAAATATGTCATTAAAAAAATGTTTTTGATTAAATATTTAAATTCCACAAGGAATCTAAGTTCCTGTAGTTTGGCTGTATACCATATATGTATAACAAAAATTTTGATTAAAAATCCTTTATAAAAGGTATATAATTTAAAAGACCCAATCGGGCTATATCACAAAACGTTTTCGGAATCCATGTTCCATAATCAGTGCACCTAAAAATACCGTTTTCCAGGTACCAAATGTTGAAAAAACATAAGGGGCCTTATATTAGAATCTCTAATTCATACTAATTGAAGACATATGTATAGTTGGTTGCCTAACAATACCCTTACACTGTTCTTACCACATACATTAATTAACAAAACAAATTCCACCGTCTTCTTAAAAATAAATTCAGGACAAATTAACAACAATAACTTCAAACAACAACATTGATGGTTGCTACTGTTACATTATTTTAATTTTAACTTTTTCAATTTTTAAATAACGTTGGCTTTTGTCTTAATTGCACCAAACACATAAAGTTACACTGACTGCTCTGTTCAGACTTCCGTCCTAACTTCTCAAGATTGTCATTTTCAATCAGTTGCTTTCATTAGGTCCTCGTAGACACATCGTCTCAGGGCCAGCAACTTCACGTGGAGTCATACGTCGCCATGTTACCAAATCCACTGGTAACTTTAACATTTTAGATTTTGTCACAACATAATGTAAAAAAATTTATAAAACAAATTTTAACGGGTTTTTACCCACATATTTAGTGGCTCAATACATGTATACCCACCTAGTAAGTATTAATCACATTTTGTATTAACCTTGGTCAAAATTTAAATTTCACGTACTTTTTAATTAAGTGGTTATATACTTTTTAGGTGCACTGATGATGGAACATGGATTCCGAAAACGTTTTGTGATATAGCCCGATTGGGTCTTTTAAATTATATACCTTTTATAAAGGATTTTTAATAAAAAAAAATTTTTAAATATTTAAATAGTTAAATAGCTTTGAGTTCAGCATATATATTTTCAGGTACTGCAGCTTTGCCATCTTTTAGTAGAAATATTGCTTTTTCCATTACATCTGATGTGATTGTTAAGTGGTCATTACATATGTGGGATGGAGGTTGTTTGGACCTATTATCATCAAAAAGTTCTTGTATGTATGTGGTTCATGGTTCATATGCATATTTCTTGATTTTTATCTGTACTGATGTTCCCCTGTTGATCTCGCAGTTTGCTAGCTGTGCTGGATATCTCAAGACCAGCTGCTTGTTTAACCTTTTTATGTACAGTAAATGTATCGTGTTTTTGTTTCAACACCATCTCTTCAAACTGTGTTTTTAACCAATTTTCTTCGGCCTTTTGTATTTCGGTTCTTATTCGTCTCTGAATACTTTTTTACATTCTTTTGTTGTTCTTTAATTTTCTTCTTTCTTCCATTAGTTCCAATATATTATCATTTATCTAACTTTTCTTCTTATCTTTTTTTCTATTATATGTTGTTCTCTGATTTTATTAAAGGTTTAGATATATTCTGTAGTGATTCTTCTGCAATATATGTTTTCTTGGCGTTACTTAGTTTCTCTGAAATAATTCGTGCCACTACCTCTTTTGTTTTCTTGTCTTTTGGTCTTCTCATATTGCATTTTTTGTTATTATTCTTTTTTCTAACCTTTTTATATCTAAACTTAAATTTTTCAACAACAGGAACATGATCTGACGATATATCAGCACCGGGGTAACTTTTAACCGATAGGTAGAATCTTTTGTTTACCATTATGTAATCAATTTGATTCCGTATTATGTTTCCTAGTTACTCTTGCGGAGAGACCCAAGTATACAAACTTTTTTTGGTAGTTTGAAGAATGTATTTTTGTTACATTTTATTTTTGTTTCGTGATTTATTATCAGATGTCGCTATTGCGTCCATATTGAAGCCATCTTATGTTTGCTTTCTTTTCGACAGAAAATATTGTTTTCACGTTGACAGATTCTATATATAGTCGCTTCGAAGATTCCTGTTAGGCTAAAATACGTATAAACGAATATACAAAGGCACTATACGTGAAATCAAATCTTAACTGTCTTTTCTTTTATTTCGATATACTGTTTATGAGTACAAGAAACCAATTCGCCACGGATTTTTGCTTAGTTGAGGAGATATGTTATGGAATGCAATTTTAGATTCCCCATTTCTCTATTTACATCTTTATAAACATCTGTTTTACCTTGCAATTTTTAGAAAGCACATATTAAAGCAAAAATCTGGATTTTGGCTTTGTCAGTTAGAAATCTTCGGATTTCTAGTTTCGTCATTTATTATCAGATGTCGCTATTGCATCCATATTGAAGTCATCTTATTGTTGCGTTCTTTTCGACAAGCTTCTGTAAATAGTCGCTTCGAAGATTCCTTTTAAGATGAAATATGTGTAAGCGAATATACAGAGGCACTATATGTGAAATCAAATCTTAACTGTCTTTTCTTTTAAAAAGTTTGCTATACTACATTTTTAGAAACCTTAAACGTATCTATAAACGTAACTATTTAAAAGAGTTTTTAGATGTTGAACAGCTTTGAACTTTGAACAACATTGAACCTATCTCTAGTACAATCTCATCTTGTATATGGGATTTTAGGATGGGGTGGAGTAGCTGATTGCCATCTGGCGATTCTTCAAAATACTCAGAAATGGTTTCTTAAACTAATTTATGAAAAACGAAAAACATATCCCTCAGACCAACTTTTTCATGAAACTAAGGTTCTTGATGTTCGGCAATTGTACTGCTTAAAGCTACTTAAAAATATTCATTAAGATAAAATTCCTCTTTAAGTAAAAGTGTCAAATTATGAAACAAGAAGAAAATTAAATATCGAATGTCTTCACACTTTAAAAACAATCACGCAACGGTCAATTAAATATTTTGCTCCAAGAATATATAATCAATTGCCCATAAATTATAAAAAGATCAAAAATTTTTGTTTGTATAAAAAATTAGTTACTGTTTGGGTAAAAGAAAAAAGGGAGTTGTGTAACAATTTAATAAATTTAAATTCTACTAGATAAAAAATATAGAAATTAGATTAGAAACTGTAAAACTACAATAATGATTTGTAAAAAAAAACAATAAACATAAACCTGTCAATATTAGACAGATTAAGTCAACAAGCATGTTTATGCTTTTAAGACTTTTTTTACGTTTATTTTATTGTAAGTAAACTGAAATTGTAAATTAATGTAATAACTATTGATTTGAATAAACGTATATTATATTATATCCAGGTTTAGAGTGAATGGCTTAGCCCAAAGGATCTTTACTACTGGTGAAGTGTCAAAAGAGAGAAGAGGAGGAGACAGAACTTCTCACAAGTTTGCAGCCAAAAAAAGCTAGTGTTATGCGTTTTTTGCATAACTTGAACTGTAGCAAAACACATTATTGTACAAATAACATGGGTCGAAAGTATCTTTCAGCTGAACTGAATGTACAGAAACTTTGGCGAATGTACATAACAGCTGTTCAAGACAAAACTGTTGAAGTAAAAGAGCCAATACTTTAGATATATTTTTAATACAGAATATAACTTAGGATTTGGTAGCCCATGGGTGGATTTAGGTAGTCATTTACCAAGCAAATAAAAGTCTGTAAGTATGTAAAGCAAAAAGCTACTTTCATAACAACTAAACGAGTACACAAGTTAAAATATACATCATTTTATGACTTTCTTAATGAGGTCAAAGATGACTTATTATAGTTGACAGTTATACTGTGATACTTTAATAATTTTTGTGTTGTAAACGGGTCTTAACTTACTAAGGAAAACATAACTTCTTACCTTTGGACTGAGAACGAGTTTAAAAAAGGTTCAGATGTAATAGCATCCTGTTTATTTGATTTATTATGTGCTATTGATATGACCAGATAAGGAAATGGCAAAACTACAACAAATTAATCAGACAATCCTAGATAAATATCTTCGCCCAACAACGGTTAAAAAGAAAGAGTGGATTACTGATAAAATCCTAAATATGATGGAGAATAGAAGAAGAGCTAAAAATACAGACATGTGGGAGTATAAACGAATTGACAAAGAAATAAGAAAAACTATTAGAAAAACCAAAAACCAATAGTTGGAAGATCAATGCAGAGAAATATAATCATTGGAAAGTGGACACGACTCGTTTAATCTCCACAAGAAGGTAAAAGAGGCAGCAGGAATGTACAAACCCAAGAGATCAGGACATATGACTGATGATCATGGCGACCCGGTAATAGACATTGAACAAACAAAGAATATATGGAAGACATACATTGAGAAGACATTCGATGACGACAGAGATAACAACCAGATAATTATGGAATATGACACAGGACCACCAATCACTCAAGACGAAGTCAAAGCCGCAATTAAAGCAACCAAAGCAGGCAAAGCACCAGGGCCCGACAACTTTCATTCAGAATTTCTAAAAATCATGGGAGACGAAGGAGTAAAATGGCTTACGACAACGTTCAATAAAATCTATGACTCGGGAAAAATCCCAGAGCGCTGGTTAAAATCTACATTTATTGCTATACCTCAAAAACCTAATGCCAAAAAATGCGAAGAGCATTTTATTATCAGTCTAATGAGCCACATTCTTAGGACCTTCTTAAAGATAATACACAGAAGAATTTATCAGAAATGCGAGTCACAGATCTCACGAACGCAGTTTGGATTTAGGGATGCGTTAGGTACAAGAGAAGCCTTGTTCGAGGTTCAGGTATTATTTCAAAGGTGCATAGACGTCAACTGCGATATTTATGTATGCTTTATCGACTACCAGAAATCTTTCGATAAAATCAAGCACGATAAGCTCATGGATATACTAAAGGCAACTGATCTGGATAACAAAGACCTTCGAGTAATCAAGAACATATACTACAACCAATCAGCAACCATTCGGGTGAAAGACCAACTAACAGATGAATTTGCAATAAAGAGAGGAGTACGACAGCGCTACATACTCTCTCTTCTATTATTTAACGTCTATTCGGAACACGTCATGAGCTAGGCCTTAGAGCATATCAAAGAGGGTATTCTCATAAATGGTGAGCGCCTGAATAACATCAGATATGCAGACAATAACATCAGATATCCTCTTTGCAGACAGTTTAGAAGGTTTACAGACACTAGTAACGCAAATGTAGAGAATCAGTCCAGAATACGGGCTTGATTTTAACATCAAGAAAACAAAGTACATGGTCATCAGTAAGAAGCATATTCCACCTAGTCAATTATTGATAGATCAGCAACAAACACTCCAAGTGCCCCGTTACTACTATTTAGGAACCACCATAAACGACCAATGGGACCACTCAGTTAAGATAAAACAAAGAATTGAAAAAGACAGGTCAACATTTGTCAGAATGAGCAAGATATTTAAGAGCCACGACCTACCCTTCAAAACGAAAATCCGTTTATTGAGATGCTACGTATTTATAGTGCTGCTCTATGGGGTTGAATCATGGACACTAACCTAGGCATCCATGGGAAAACTCGAGGCGTTTGAGATGTGGTGTTATAGACGGATACTGAGGATCTCCTGGGTGGACCGAATAACAAACATTGAAGTTCTACGTCGGATGGATAAAACATGTGGAATTATATCCACAGTGAAACAGCGCAAGCTAGAATATCTTGGACATATAATGCAAATGATCATAGATATAACCTGCTGCAACTTATATTACAGGGAAAGGTCTACGGAAAGAGTGGACCAGGAAGAAGAAGGATATCTTCGCTCCAGAACTTACGAAAATGGTTTCCATGGTTCAATAAAGTTAGAATTGCCATGCTAGTAGCCAACATTCGTAACGGATAGGCACCACAAGAAGAAGATTGATATGACCCCATACACGGCTGTTCGTCTTATTAGTGATGGGTGTGGGGGTCAAAATAAAAACACAATTTTACTTTAAATGCGCCAAAACATATACCGGAGCTCCAGCTCGTTTTTCCAATGACAGATAACAGCTTTCTCCATCCTGGTGAGATAATAGTTAGCCCTGAGAAATATATCAGCTTGGAGCTGACGTAACCATTGCAAATTGGAAATCGGTAAAAAAGAAAGTCATAAAAGCTCCTGGTTTTATGCATTTTGACATACAGTCATGAAAGCGACATCACTTTATCCAAAAGAAGGTACAAAACGTCACCCGTGTTTTGGTTCAAGGTGAGACAACTTATAAGTGGAGAAGTGAAGTTGTGGACACTGCACGAAGCATCACTAAACGAGGAAAAACTTAGCTTTTTGTCTTAGCGTAGCTTAAGGCCCGAGGCTATTGCTAAAGATAATTGTATAACAAAACCCCAAAAGAAAGACGACGTAAATTCTCTTTTAAAAAAACATTATGAAGATAAGTAGTGAAAGTTTTAAGAATTACATTTTTAAAAGCATGTATTAGACGGTCTACGAGTAGAAGGAGTTGTAACTGAAGAAGATGAAGTGTGCCTATAATGTAATGAGATACCTCTTTTCCAAATTTAATTTTTTATTGGCTTTTATATTTTAAAGTAAAATTTGATCAAAATAAAAAAAGATTAAAAAAAACTGAATTTTTTTATACATAAATTATATACGGAAAGTATTATGGAACGTTTTTATCTAATGGTTTCAAAACTAACTGTTTCCACCTTGTTAAAGTGCAGACCTCATATTCTCTAGATTTCAGTACCAAAATTAACATTACCTAAATTATTTTTTTTTTGTATTCAGCAGTGTATTCCCCACCATATCTTTATAAAATCCATTATTAACTTTTTAAATGTAAACAAAAAACTCCTTATAGTTGACTTCATAATATTGTTTGTAGACGTTTCTATCATTTCCTCTAAAATTTTAAAAAGTGGAGAATGTGACTTTTGCATTTATACTCTTCATATGAATGTACGGATTCCAAAGGTTTGTCTATTTTATAATGGATCGACTTCAGAAAATTAATGATTTAATTAATCCCATTTTCACCATCAAACGCGTATCTGAGTTTACAAGGCAAATTCCTCTTATATATAGTGTTCATTTATATGTTATTATTCTATAGCCGCTTTTTAACATATTTAGTATCTTCTTTTTAGTTAAACATATCAAAAACAAAGATCATGATAGTGGATATACTACATAACAATCATCCACACATAACTACGATTGAACAATTGGAGGTTGTGAGCTCATACTTATATCTAGGATCATTGATCACAAACACAACACAACTACAGAAAGAAATAAAACGTAGATCTGATCTAGCAAAAGTCGCTGTAGGAAAGATTGCCAAAATATTTAAGAACTCTAATTTCACGAACTCTAAAAATGTTGATAGTTGATTAACGGCTTAATACTTCCAATACTGACATACAGATGTGAATCGTGGACCCTACGACAAGCGGAAAGAAGAAAGATAGATGCCACTAAAATATTATGTTGGAGAACAACGTTAAAAATTCTGTGCACCGATCACAGGACAAACAATTCAATTTTAAATGAGCTAAAACAATTTTAAATCAGCAAATAGCTCCCCAGTAAAGTTCATCTCCCACAATTGAAATACTTTGGACATGTTATGAGAGCAGACACAAAATATGGAAAAAACTATTATCCAAGGAATGGTAGAAGGCCGAAGATTACGAGGAAGATCTCCAACAGGATGGATCGACAAAATTAAAGAAATATGCAAAAGACCTATGCATGAGTTAAAAGAAGTTACCAAAGACAATACACGTCATTACGATGACCACTACACCCCCTCCGGGGGGTCAGGACTAAAGAGAGAGAGAGTATCTTCACTTGTTGGTTCTTCTGCTTGTTGTTCTGCTATGTGGTGCAATGTTTCTTTCTTCTTTTTGTTCCTCCTCTGTACTTAAGAGTGCAAGAAGCAAGAATCTTTACATATTTAGACGATGTCCACTCTCTCATTGACGATTTCGTTTTTATACTTAAAGGTTGTTGTTTTTGGAATAAAGTCTTGAGTTTGCTTTTCGGTTTCTTTGTAAGATTTCATGGTTCCTCCTATTTTTATGCTTTTATCTGTTGCATTCCCCTATTTTAGATTTCTTGATACTCTTGCATATTTTTTACTGTTGCATAATTTCTTTTTATTTTTGAGTATCTTCATTTTTAATTGTTAGTTTCTTTTCACATATTTCTGCCTAGCCCAATATTTGCTTTATTTGGTTTTGTTCTTTCTTTTCTTCTTACAGTGTTTCCTTTGCTCTATTCGTAATTGCTGATTGAATTCTTCATTTGTCTTCAACGTTATTAAATCATTAAATCACCGGAAGCTAAATTTTTCGCTGATTACATAATATAACTTAGATTATAGGTCATAAATCTCTATAGATATTATCCTTACCTTTACACTCCTATTACCTTTAAATTTCTTTAAAATTCATGCAATTAAGGTAGCAGTTGATGTCAAAATGTTTTAATTAAGATTCTGGGTATAAAGCCATATTAACAAAAAACTGTTTGACTACAATCCATGTTGTATTAATATTAAAAACATACACAATCCTCGGCCGGGGAATAGTCAGGCCATAATGAAAAGGACGGGTCATTTACAACGCTTAATTATAAAATGCGTTTAATTATCCTTATATTCTCAGAGCAGATCAGCCTAGTATGCAATTAAAAGTTAATGAGCAGGTATACAGTACACAGGCGAGTATTTTTATGTTATTACATTATTAATTTTGTACGTAGATACCTTTATTGGCGGTTGCTAGCAGATAAATATCATTATTAGGACGTTGCCTTACATGGAAAATTCAATTATTCAGATTATTTCTGCGTTTTTAGATAGAAAACGATTAATCCGCGTGAAAAAGATAATTTTCTTAAATAACCGTAGAAGTTTTATTCAATAACGCGATTCATGATGCATACAGTTTTTCTTATAGAGAAAGTTTAGGAGAAAATAGACGATATGTATTGAATTTGGTTTTTATCTTGTGAATAGTTCCACATTTCTCGAAACTATTGTTTCTTTTTTATAAAATTGTCCCTTTGTCATATCAGGAAACTTTAGAAATGTTAATCAATATTTTAAATGTTAGATTTTAATGAAAATATATTAAGAACTTTGCATGTGCTATCTTCATTGCTTTTATTTCCATTATATCTTTTAAATGGGTAGCATCTACAACAAACAAAAAATATAGAACAAAAAATAAATTAATTTAATAGATACAGAAATTAGGATAGATATTCTGTTATACCATACTTACAAAAATAATAAAGGAAAACAAAAAGATAAAGATAATATAAAAGGATACAATAGAATAGTAAGAAAAGGGATAAGAGGATCTGTACAAGATAAGTAGGTATTGTCTTATAGTTTTAAAAATATATGCCCAACCTATTTTCTTGCCAAAGTTTATAAAATCTTTTTTCTACTTTATTTTTTCTTAAACTTCTTTCTGACCTTTTAAAATCCACCATTTGATTTTTTTGTGGTACTCCTCAAAAATCCTATCCTATCTTATGATAGATTATGCTATTGATTGCTCTAAAGGAGAGCAAATTAATGCGTATTCTGATCACTACTGCGTCGAAAGTAGAGTACGAGTCAGAATTTTAAACATTTTAAACATGAATGATACAATGTAGATGGACAAAGACGAACAAAAATAGAGAATATAAACAAAATAAAAACATGAAACTAGAAAACAGACTAAAACATGAAACCATAACAACAACACTTGAGTTTTAACCTTGTTTAGGCCTGAGCCTCTTCAAGGAATGGAGTACTCCTTTTTTTAACGGAGTTAAGGGGGAAGTAGAAGGTGGTGTATGTATGTGGACGACAGAGGAGCGCACAAGAGGAAGTGGGGAGCTCTGCCTAGCATGCCAGTTCAGGTACTTCAGGGGTTACCAGCCATACAGTAGGAACGGCTCTTTATTAACGTTTTTGGCGCGCAGTTTTCAACTGCAATATTTAATGGGGAAGGATTCTAAGATATCAAAATACGCATCAGGAAGTTCATGTCCAGTGTTGTAAAGAAGTTCCTTTGGAGGAAACGGAACTTTTTTTGTGGGAAGCCTGGTGAGTATTTGCCCTCGGTGATTGCAAGGTGTCTTTAGTATTTGTTTGGCTCTGTTGTTCGAGCCAGCTATGGTTCTTAGGACAAACTTCCTGCTGAGGGATAGGATTCAGTCCTTGATTGGTGTGATGTTGGCCAATATGTATATGTGAGCTGATGGATACGACCAGTCTTTCCTCATGCAGTATCTGAGGATTCTACGTTCAGTTGCCGTTATGGCATTAAGTTGGTGGGGCTTCAGAGAGACATGGACGCATGCCTTGTATTCGACGATCGTTCTAACAAATGTTTTATAGGTGTGCAACAAAATTTTAGGAGATGTTCCTCCCATTTTACCAGAGAGCACTTTCAGGAGGTTAAACCTCTTTTTCATCCTATCTAAGGTTTCTTGTACGTCGGTTTGCCAATTGAGAATCCTTGTAAAACGAACTCCCAAGTAGGAAACCGAGTTTTTGAAAATAAAGTCTTCTCCTAAAAGTGCTATCCGGCCCTGGGCACCGCGACAATTTGAAGATTTAAATAAATTTGAACAAACTCCATTTGTTACACCACCTAATAACTCTGTCGAGGTAGTTTTGTGATCGTTCGAATACAGACCGTTGTTGTCCACGCTCATCACTGTTAAGTGATTGTAAGATAAAGGTTGTTGCTTCTAATAATGCATTTTGCGTGGTGTGTCCAGCCCTGAATCCGAATTGGTAATCTGGAATTGCGAGGTGAGCATCAAGGAATTCTACGACTCTTTCCTTAAGGATCCTCTCGTAGACTTTACCTAGGGTGCTCAGTAGAGAAATAGGTCTGTACGATTCAGGGTTGGTGAGGGTTTTCCCTTTTTTTGGGATCATGACTGTGCTGGCTACTTTCCATGGAATAGGAAAGTAGCTCAGCGTTAGAGATGAAACCATAAAAAAAAGAGTGGGAAGGGCGCAGAAACATACTGAAAGAAGGGGTACACGACAACTCATCACCAATTAGCATAAATACCCTCGTACATAGTACAAACTCATCACCGCCATAAAAGTAAGGATTTTAAAATAGACCCCGAGAGATTGGTAAACTCATTACTGGCTTACCTGCATCCCGTGGCAAGTATAGACCATAAACCCCTTGTAAACCGCTAAGATTTGGTAGTTTGACAGAATAAATCTAAAATTGATGTATTAAACGCAAAATGTACTTCATTGGTTTTTATTTGGAAATTCCACAAAATTCTATTGATAGCGGCTTAATGCGAAAAGAAATTTTTTTTTTATTTGCCCTTTAACATGGATAGTGAATTGCTCATTAATTATGTTTTGAGCCAACGTGGACAAAAAATGATAGATATAGATGATCAATACTTTCAAATTTCAATTAAGAAAGACTCTAAAATTGAATTGCCTTTTGTGGACTTGGAAATGTCATACAACTGGTGAATAGATTTTACACCGTTTTTTTATACTTGTTTGGCACTGGTGGCGGATTGTTCTGATCAAACAGAAAAAAATCAGCTTAATTAATTTCTTTTTTTTATCAGTTTTATATCAGACACCATTTGATTAGTTAAGTTTGAATGTTGGTTGAATTTTCTGGATTTTAATTGCAATAAGAATAAGAAAATTAATGTTTACAAAACTGTTAAATATAAACCAAAGTATGTATATAAACTATGTATGTTACTTATTCATTATTCATTTGAGAAAAGTAACGTAATAATATTAAGTGCAAAATGGTGTAATATTGAAGATAGTGTTCTATTAAACACAACCTAAATTATGCTACATGCATCATCTTGTATAACAAAAATAATTTTTAGTGATAGATAAACTTATCCTAGAGAACTTCGCTAGTTTTCTTATTTGACACAATTTCCATGTTTCGTGACCTTTGGTAGAGTGAAACATCCTGCATATTTAGAAGTTTAATCATTCTTTATAATTCAATAAAGTCATTTTTCACATAAAACGTTAAAATATGCAAAGAATTTATTAAAATTTTAAAACTAAAGAAGACTTTATTTTATGGAATAAAGTCCAACTGTCTGAAAATGACCAGTATGTGTTTATATATCTATAATTATTTTAGTTGCGGAAAATATTCTGCACTGCGACTTGGTACACTATCACGTAAGCGACCTTCGAAAACTAAGTCGTCAAGTCATCAGCAATTTCTGGAAAATGAAAGCTCAAGAGAACTTATCGGAGAGGCCATCAAAAATCACTCACTAAAAGATTGCAACTTCTTCTTTCAAAAAACACCTGACAACAACGGACATCTTTTGTATTCGGAGGAATATGAGCAACGATCGTTTGCCTTTTATGCCACCTGTAACGAAGACAATGGGAAATTGCATCAAGCAATCCGACAGATGAATCTAAAGACGGACCGCGATAAATGTTATGTGTTGCATAACGATTCGGAACAAAATATTATTATTTTTGGCAATATCTTGAGAATTTACGTTACTTAATTTGTTGCTCCGAAGTAGTTGGTGTCGTTTTAAGTCCATCAAGACTTCTTGTGGCTGGTTTTAAAATTCCGATTCACAAGGCCGTAATTGCCGTTCAGCCATCTGCGGTGTTGCATTAACATCAACAATTGGGTGTTGATTTCACTTGACTCAAAGTTGGTTTCGCAAAATCCAAAAACTGGGTTTGGTAATCAGTTACAAGAGGGGAGATTCCAATTGCAAGTGGCTACACCACTTATTTGGCTGGCCATTTTTGGACCCAGAAGGAGTAGGCTATCGTTTTGTCAACGATTTCCTGCGGATATTTCCCTCTAACTGTTTGGGCATCCTGGTCTAGCCATATAAATTTCAATATCCTCAGTTTTTATCATTGTCATTTCAATATCCTCACATTTGTATATACGCTTCTACAGTACTAAACAATGGTGTACATAAAACTGCAGAGTTTACATGTACCCGTCTATTTTTACGTGAAAAGTTAGAAGAACTTAGTAGGAACGAAATTTTCGATTACGAATTTGTGAAATTTGTGTCATACAGATATCATAAAAACCTGCAAAATAAATTATACTGCAAACAAAATATTTCTTTTTTAAAATTCTACGCTCATTATTATTATAAAATTCAAACCCTAGTTTTTTCAATATCTCACCTTAAAAAATTAGTAAAGTTTTTTATTGATTCTCAGTAAGTACATACATATTTATTTAATTTATTTTCGTTTGCCTACCCACATAGATTTCGAAATGTTTCAAATTTTCATAGTTTTCTTCATTTTCACATTGGCGAATAATTTTAAATTCACTTCCATGTTTCAAGACATTTTAATTTTTAAATGTTTTTGCTGTTTTCACAGGATACTGTTTCATCAAGTAGGCTTTGACTGTTTATAAAAGCCAGGAAAAAACTAAATTTTCAGATCTTAAAACCGCTTAGATTGGCAGATACGTCTAATAGGTCCCACCGTAAGAAACCCGATATTAATATCTATTTTAAAGCAATTCGCTGAAAATAATTTCTAAATTTAATAAAATATAACATAAACGAGAAGTAACAGGTAACAGGCAATCTTCCGCATTAGAAACCAGTGATGAGTTTACCTATCTCCAAAGGATGCCGGTGATCAGTTTACTATATCTCATAGGGTCTAATAATTTTATGGGGGGCAATAAAGTGATGAGTTCGTACACGTCCGAAAGAAGCAGATCAAGAATTACTAGGCATGGAAGGTAAATATGCCATACCATAGGTTCTTAATATGTCATATGCTAAAAAAAATAAATTCTCCGCTACTGATAAGTTTCTAGGTAAAACTCATAGTGACAGCTACATAATACATAACTTAAGAGATCACGCGTATAACTCATTTGAGGAGAATGCTGTAAGAAGGATGAAGCTCCATATTAAGACAGTTTTGGGTAGAAACATATGCCATAATTAAAAAAAATTGGCTGATTGACTGGTATAAGAGCGATGCAGATCCGATAATAAATAAAGAAATTATATGTCTTTATGTATCTGCCTCCTCACTCATTTGGTACAAGAAAAATGCAGCTCCGGACCTGCATCCTTTTTGCACCAAACGATTTTGAATGTTTGATGATTTTCGTGGAATGCATAATCATCTTCTGTTGGCTCTGGGCCGACAGGGCCGCTGATTTGTTTTGACTTGTTAGTCGCTATCATTACTGCGTAGCGTGCGTTTTCATGCGGTATAATTGTTCGTGTAAAAATTTAACGTCGTGTAAAAATGAGTGAAACCGAGTCAGATCCGGTAAGCGTTAGTGAGTCAGACTATGAACCTACAAGCTCTGATGCAAGTTGTTTTAACAGTGATGTCGCAGGACCTTCAGCTAGGAGGAAGCATCCAAAGAAGCAACGTACCTCTATAAAAAAACAACACATTGAACCTGTTGTCAAATAGAAAAAAATAAGTTTTCAAAAGAAATATGAAAAAAAAGCTATTGCAGAAGGGAAAATGTATATGAACTGGAAAGGAATACAGAAGAGACCGAGATTAACTGAATCGAACTGCAACCGTAGGTACAAGTGTTTTCAGAATGAAGACGTGTTCGGGACGAAGAAACAAGAAAAGTTGTCTTACAAAAGTTTAACAAAATAGGCGACAAAGATTTGTAAAAATACCTTTTTGGGAGGGTTGATTCAAACTACTACCATTCAAAGAACTCAAAAAAAAAACAATGAAAGTCAAGACCGCACTTGTTCCCACAAATACTTTATAAAGCTGGTTAAGCTATCCAAACGAGTTTGTAGACATGCTTTTGGTTTAATCCATGGCCTATCAAGGAAACGTGTAGATCTCATTGCTCAAACTTTTCGTGACAGAGATATTGCAGCGCCACCTAGTAACAAAGAAAACCGTACAAATAGACTCAACCGAAAATCTAAATGAAACACTTAAAAATGTGAACATGCACATCCAGAGCTTTCCAAGGCGTGAATCGCATTATAGTAGAAACAAATCCCGTCTATTCTATTTATCTCCAGATCTAAATGTAAAGAAGATGCATCAACTTTATTTGGAACTTTACGAACCAGAAAGTGTTAGCAATCCTAAATATAAACCCAAAGTTCCCTATGACTTCTACTATCGATACTTCAAATAAAACTTCAACTGCAGGTTTGGCTCACCTCGATCAGATACGTGCAACAAATGTTATGTCTTAGATAACAAACTCAAAGATGTGACCCTCGACGAAAATGAACAAAAAGTTTTAGCAGCGGAAAAGAAGTTGCATGAAATTAAGGCCGATTTGTTTTTCAAGGAGCTGAAGGAGAAAACCCCACTGTGCAAGCATAGCGACAAAGTAGAGGTTCTAAACTTTGACTTCCAATAAAACCTTTCACTTCCAAAAATTCGTGCTAGGAAAGCTTTCTACAAATGCCAGTTGTGGACATACAACTTCTGCGTCCATTCTGGCAAGACAAATCAAGCACACTTTTATATGTCTGATGAAACTACGGCTCGAAAGTCACCAAACGAGGTAGTGTCATTTTTGTACCACTATATAAAAAATATACTCCCTAAAAATGTTAAAGTTTTATACATTTTCTCTGATAACGCTGTTGCTCAAAACAAAAACTCAGTAATGGTTCAGTTTCTGTATTTGCTGGTAAGAACTAGGTCTATTGACAAGATAGAGCACCGCTTTCCTGGGCCAGGAATAGCTTTCTTGATATGATCTTGAACTTTATTGGTTACTATGAAGGCCATTTTAAAAAAGTTATCTCAGATGCAAAAAAGCAAAAATTCCAGATTTCCAAACACCAAATTTTCCAGTACAGCAATGAAAATTTAGATGGTATTAAAGTCAGTATATCTACTGGCCTTCCTAGTCTTCACTTATTCCAAATCTTGAGAAATCTTGACAGCGACCTCTCAGTTTCTTCTGAAATTCTTGTTTATTGCAATCCTATACCTGTCAAAAAAGCCAAATATGCAGATGTAATGCAGTTGGCAACACGATTTGTTTCTATGGACCAAATGGCTTTTTACACCCGTTTCACAAGTGATGCAGCCATCGCAGAAAACCAGAAAACCGAATCATCTGGAACGGATGATGACGACCAGGTAGATGAATAAATGATGTGTTTACCCGTATGTTAAATGTTTCATTTTTTTTTTCTGAATGCTATTTTTTTGACACCAACATGTTTCTTTTTACAGATTTTTTTCGTATTTGTGTAGTAGGCAAACCATAGTCGTTTGATTGTTGTAACCGAATACAAGAGTTATTGTTGGGAATTTGTTTTTTTTTTCTCAAAAATGATGGTAAAGAAGCATTATTTTACGTGTTTGGTGCGAGAAAGATGCAGGTCCAAGTTTTTTCAATTTTTTTTCTTATTTTTTCAAAAATTATTTACTTGAAAATAGTCTCAAGTATTGACTTAATCTGTTTGTCATCGACTGATATTATGTCTTTCGGGTTAAAATAAAAACTTTTATTAAAAAACAGTTTTTTTAAATTTCCCAAAAATTACCAAATATGGAGCTGCATCCTTCTTACAGCAAACTCCTCATTTCAGTTTTTATCTGCTAGGCTAGAGTATAGTTGAGGCGAGTTTAAATTTTTTTTCGTAAAAACATAATATGTAAAAGAAATGCTTTAAATTGGGGTAAACTAAAACATAAAATAAGAAAAAAAAATAAAGTTTTAATTGAAAACAATATAACAATTTATAATTGCTTCAAAAAGATATATTAATTTATTTCATAATATTATTTCTTTCATTTCAAAAATCTCTTACATTATACACAGACAAATATTTCAATAAACAACAAACTTACAGATTTCCTAGAAAACGTAATTGATTTTTTTACCCACGTTACTCATCTGATGCATGATTTAAAGCTTTAACCTTTTTCTCTATACATTATTAATCAAATCGAGTTTCCATTGTTCGAGGAAACGATTAATTCAATTTTAATTTTTGAAAATGTTTAGTTCCCTTTTTTAATTTTATTGAAGTCGACGGTTTTGTTTAAAACATTCATGAAACGGTATTTTGTTCTCTCTTGACGTGGACGAATAGATTGATATTGAGATTACATAGAGTTTAGAGTTTAATATTTTAAAATATCTAATAAATTATTATTAAACGACTAATACGACAATTTTTTTTTTGAATATTAATAATATTTAAAATAAAACTCTGAAAACCATTCACGGGCAGGCGGTGGAAACGTCAAATAAAATATTTCAGGTTTTGCTTTTGCTCTTTTTTTTCTACAGCCCACCTGCTATAATAGGCCAATAAATGATCGTGAAATACGGCAGTACCGTGTAATTTTCCGTGTCAATACCGAATTATTAACCATATCTATGTTTCATGGACCTTAAGAAGGCTTTTGACCGGGTCAAAGATACCTCTAGAAATAATCAAAACGATTGAAAATATTTACCAAAACA